>NW_011887545.1:0-118695 GCF_000313485.1 Hansenula ciferrii | reverse complement strand
GGTGAAAATTTTGATCTTATCATCATCATATATTTTAATCAGTTTCATATCAAAACAATGATTGTGAACTTTGAAGTTATTGAACACTCAAAACTCAATTATGGCTTGAATTTCCGAAAATCTGGGGAAATGATTATGTCATCAATGTCAATTTAATTTTAAAATAAACAAGTAAAAATTAAAGAAAAATTGACTAATATACATTAAAATAAAGCATTTTTTCAATGGCGTATCTTCTAATATTACTTTAAACGTGATATCTTGAGTTTGAAATTCTGATAATTTTTGAAGTTTTCAATTCTAAAGTAAATTTAAAATTATTGATATTAATCTTTTTCCTGAAATGTAAAATTTTCAGAATTTGAACGTTTCAAAAGCCATTAATAATTAGTATTACTAAATACCGTAGAGTTGAATAAAGAAAATTAAATAATAAAATACATATATTTTCTTACGAAATCTCAAAGATATATACATTTTTAAAAATTTGTAAAATGTCATTTTCCTTAGATTTGTTTTTCACCGAGATTACATAATATTGAATATTATCTCCGGAACATCAAGTTTATACGTAATTAGTGTATATCAATTTACCAGTGTTCAACTACAAGTAATAATGTAGTAATCAATAAAATATAATATAATATTTGACAACATATATCTTTATAACAACATCAATAATATGTTTTATTTAATAATAGCAAAATTAGGTATATATAACCAATGAACCTTCAATTGAAGGTAGTACTAAATTGATACAAGTAATAGAATTCCTAAACCAAAGATAAAATCAGTTAAATCAATTTTCCAAGATAATTTATTACCATTATTTGAATAATCAACATTTTTACGTTTACTATCATTATCTTCAATGATTGAAATTTCTTCATCAATAATTTCACCTTCTTGATCAAATTTAATAGTTTGTTGTTTTGAACCAGCTGTACAAACAATATTACCACCTCTAATGATTGAAGCTCCAACAGAATCATCTGTTGAACCACCATGAATCCATTTAGAACAATCTAATCCATCAGATTTACTATTAATAATTGCACTACCTTTAACTAATTTTAATTTATTAAATGAAGCTTCTTTAAAATCACCTAAAAATTCAATTGCACCACCAATAACATTTAATTTAGGGAAAAAATTAATTTTACCAACTTGAGTATTATTAACAATTTTCAAACCACCACCAATTTCTGAAACATTTGGAAATTCAATTTCTTTTAAATTATAATTTTCAATAAGACTTAAAGTACCACCAACACTTGATAATTTTGGTAATTTAAAAGCTTGGAAATTATTATCAATAACTTCTAATGAACTATTAACTTTTTCAATAGCATCTAAATTAATTGATGAAACATCTTTAATTGTAACATTATTTGCCCATTCTAAATGTGGGAATGAAACTAAAATGTTTTTTGCATTTGCACTAACACTTAATTGTTGTTTAACACCTTTTAAATTTAAATTAATACTTTCTAAAAATCTATTGTTATTTAAATTTAAAATATCAAGATATTCAACATTAAAACCTGCAAATCCAATTAATGAAGTATCTGAAATAATAATACTACTAATTTTTTCAACATTATCACCAAAACTAACAGTACTTAAAATTGGTAAAACATTCCAACGAATTGAACCAATTTGTGTTAAACGAGGTAAATTTAATGAAGTTAAACTTGTTAATTCTTTTAAAACAAATTCACCACCAACTTTTCTTAATTTTGGAGTATCAACTCTAACTAAATTAGTTGCATTAACAACAACAAAATCACCAGAAATGGTTTTAATATCACCAGTATCAATAGTTGGTTGTTGATAGTTTGAAATGATTAAAGATCCAATGATATCATCACATTCATATAATTGTTCTAATTGAGCACTTGAAGAAATAACATATTCACCTTTGGAACACAGAGTTGGAATATCATCATTTGAATCATCATTAGAACTTGAACTTTCATCATCTTCTAGAACATGGATTATTGTTAGTCATTAAGAACTCATTACCAAAGCAAAGCAAAGGATCAAAACATCAAAAAAAGGTATCATAAATTACCTTCTAAAGGATTTAATTCCAATTGATTTGAATCATTTGAGTCTGGTAAAACAGCGGCGAAAACAGCACTTAAAACGAATGAACTTTGTAAAATTGTAAAAATCTTCATCGTTCCTGCTTGTGATCCTTTTTGATTATCACCATCAAGAACATTTCAAAAATCATTTCGAATATCACACGATTTAAAAGCATTTCCATAATTTGATTTTGTGTCTTTGTGTTTTTTTGATGGAAATGTTTAAATTTTTGTGGCACAAAATCAAATTTATTATTTAACCAATTTAACCGGGAAAATGTCAGACCAATAAACTACAAAATTTACAAATCTTGAATTTTAATAAGGAAAATAAAGGACATTAATTTATAAAAATAGTATATATATAATTCATAAGAGTGCACTATCGGATCCAGAACGACCTCTTAAACGACACATTCTTAACCAAATTTCTTCAGCTAAAGCTTCTGATAATCCTGGTTGAGTCTTTTCAGCTTGTAAAAACAGTTTACCTAATGTTGAAACAGTCTCTTTGGTTTCATATGTTTTAGCTCTATGATGAACCCTTCTAAAACAATGTAAAATAACATCATTAATATGATCAATTTTTTGGATTCCACTATCATAATCCATTTCTTCATCATCATACATTGTTAATGATGTTGTATCAACTCTACTAGGATCATTGTGATGATGATGTTGATATTGTTGTTTATGAATAATTGCAGTTTCATTCTCAATGTTGTCCATTTCTTCATCATTAACATAACCATCAGAAGGTGTCAATGGTTCATTTTCATTTTCAGTCTCATTTTCATTTTCATCATAATCATCATAATCTTCATCATCAGTCTCTGGTGATGTTAAATCAGTATTGGAAGATCCAAAATATGTATTTGGACTTATATCTTCTGGTGAAGTAGAGTTATCTGATATTAAAGCACCTGAATTAACCATTTCTGTTATATAAGAATCTTTTTCCAACAATTCTTTATAAATGTTTTCAATATTTGATTTGTATTCATTGGTATTAAAAGGATATTTTCTTTTCCTATTATTTGGATTTGATAATGGTGAAGAATTCGCAAGATGTTTAGCTTGACGAGGTAATGTTTTGGTAAAATTCCATCTAAAACTTGCTTCACTCTTAGTATATAATTTCTTATCAATATCATATCTTGGTTTTTTAGCATTTGGTTTATTTAATTTCATCCATTCATCTTTTTCTTGAATTAATGGAACCAAATTTTGATATCTTCTAACTTGTCTAATAAATCTTGTTTTCAACAATAAAGAAGCTGAAGGTCTTTTACTTGGATTTTTAAGTAAACAAAATCTAATGAATTCCTTTAAACCATCACTATATCTTGAACCAGTAAGGACAGGAGGTGGATTTTTAGGAATTTCAAATAATATCTTCATTGGTTCTTCATGAGAATGAGGTGGTGTACCTTTTAATAATTCAATTGCAGTGATTCCTAAAGACCAAATATCAACTTTTTCATCATAACCTCTTTTTCTAGTAATAATTTCAGGTGCCATCCAAAATGGAGTACCAACAAATGTATCTTTTCTAACTTGTGTTGCAGTAATTTGACCAGAAACACCAAAATCAGCCAATTTAACTTGACCATCTGAAGTTAACAAGATATTAGCAGCTTTAATATCTCTATGAATTTTCCTTTCAGAATGTAAATATTCTAAACCTTTTAAAGTTTCTTTAATTACAAACCCAACAACATCTTCACTTAAAGATCTATGACATTTTAATAAATCAGCACATGAACCACCACCACAATATTCCATTACAATCCACATATTAACATCTTTAACATAAGCTTGATAATAATTTGTAATATGATCTGATCTTAATTGTGATAAAAATGAAATTTCTTGAACTAATACATCAATTTCATCATCTGTTTCTTCAAGATTAACAACTTTAATGGCAACAACTTTAGAGGTCTTTTTCTCATTGCTTTTGAAATGATTTGTTAGCATAAAAGCTCACATATAAAAGCCCAAACAAGTAAAGGTATCAAAGTTTACGCTTTATAAACATCACCAAAATTTCCTCTCCCAACACACTCTAAAACATCATATAATTCCAAAGGATCAGTAACACCATCCATCTTGTCTTATGAAATATTGTAATTAGTATAATATATTAATATAGAATTGAAAAACTAGCTTTAAATTTAATCTTAATGTGGCAAAAATTTATTGTAAAGAAACAACGCTATAATCTATAATCAAAGTTAGTAGTAAAAATGAAAAAAAATCTAGCAGAATAGCAGATTTGGTTGAATAATCTTTCAAATGATAAGCAAGCAGAGCCACAGTGCAAGAGATAAAAGTTAGATAGTTTGTAAAACAAATTGAAGATTCTAGTTTTGATAGATTTTTGGTAATTTGATAGTATTGATTTTTGTATGCCTCCATAGTTTTTTTTAGTGACATCTTTCGGAATTTTAAATTTTTTGTGTACAGAAACCACAAAGATGGAAATACAAAAATGACTGAGGTACTACAAACTAAAAGATATAAGAAAATATTAAATAAATCATCATGGTCATTAAAAAAATTCTATTAAATTGTCATTGAGGGGGGAATATTGTAGGAAATGGTTTATTTGAAAAACTTTAGTTTACTTGCTCTATTAGTTCTATCTTTCTTTTGTGGTTCATTACTTTCTTTAGTTTTGGAATTTTCTTTAGATCTTTCCCTTTCTTTATTCTTTTCTTTATCTTTCTTTTCATCATTCTTCCCATTAGGTTTATTATCTATATCTTTTCTTTTTTCATTTGTTAAATTTTTTAAACTCAAACTTTTCCTTATTGATTTTGATCTTGAATGTTGTGATATACCATTTGTAATGATTCCATTACCATTACTACCAAATCCATTTGAATTTTGATGAGCTCTAGAATCAAATGATTGTCTTTTAGGTTGGAATGTAGTTGGTTTAGGATAATATTGATCAATTTTTTCAGCCCAAAATTGTTTTTGTCTTGGTCCTAAAGGTAAATTTGTTGATACTCTATCACTAAAAGGTGTATTATTTAAAATTAAAATTGTTGCAACATCAAATATGGGATTTTCAATTGTTCCATGGAAATGTGTTAATGCATATTCAAATAATGATAATTCTAATTGAACAGGTCCAACTTTCTTTAGGACAACCATATTATTATTTGCACCTAATGCTAAAGATTTTAAAATTAATGGAATATTTGCAGTATGAACACCTTTAACTAATGATTCATTTGGTTTAAAACTTGATTCTTTTGAAATGAATTTTTTATTTTGATATTTATTTATAATAAATGATTTACGTTCTTCAATTGAACAAATTGGTGTAATTTTTGTTTTTAAAGTAACTTCAGCTTCCCAATAAGAATTTGCAAAACCATTAGCAACATGATATAATAATTCAATAGATTCTCTTGATTCAAATGCTTTAATATCTAATGTTAAAGATCTAATTTTAGAAATATGTGTACCTAAAGATCTATGAATCCCTGAACAATCAATACACATAACCATTAATAAATTTATTGAAATCCAATCAACAGATTTAGTTGAACCACAATCACAACAAATTAAATTACTTTGATCAATATTTCTTACAATACCTAAAGGTGAATTACCTGGAATATTTAAAGGAGGATCAACATTTGGAGTATATGATGATTTTCTATTCATTGAATTTGATTTTCTCTTTATAGAATTTGAATTTCTTAAAATTAAATCATCTTGAGATCTTTTAGGATTTGAATTATTTCTTGAAATTTGATGTTGTTGTTGTTGATTAGATCCATGAATTGGTTGATTACCATATGAAGATACAATTGATGTAACACTATCTTTTGATATTGGTTTTGGTCTTTCATGTAATGTGATTGAGGAATTATTTGTACTTGATGATGTATGTGGTGGTGCATTATTGGTATTATGTGTTGGATCAGGTTTTAAAATTGAAATTAATTCATCAATTGATTTTATAGATTGTAATTTCCCTTTAAATAAATTTTGTTCAATTTTATAATTATTGAAATTACTATAATAATCTAAAGCTTTTGTTATATGTAATTCAACATTTGAATTTGATGGTTTTTTATTAAAATCTTGTTGTAAAAAAACAGCTAAATTATGAATTAAATTTCTAATTAAATAACCATTTCTAAATTCATTTAAATAATTAAAATAATTTAATCTATTAAGTTCAAATTGTATTCTCTTGTTTAAAGATTCTTCATTATTATAATTTTCATCATTTGAAGAATTTTCAATTTCCCAATTTTTAAATTCTTTTAATTGATCATTATATAATTTTTTCTTGTTTTGTAATAATTTAAAATCTGAATTATAAAAAAGTAGGAAAGGTGTTGTAATGTTTTTCATAATTAAATTTGCATTTTCAATATTTTCTGTTGATTTTTCAGTAAAGATTGGAATTAAATCATTAATTATATCTTTTAATATAGTTCCATTTATATTTGATGAATAATTATTTAAATCTGAAAGGGATGAAGATAAATTTGATCTTGTTATAGCTAAATTTCTTTCAGATTCTTCTAAAGCTTGAGATTTTTTTATAATATTCTTCATTAAAGATTTAAAATTTATTAAATTTTCTTCAATTTCAAATAATTTATTTCTAAATGTTATACCATCAATCATAAATTCATATTGTGGATCTTTTAAATTAATTAAATCAGTTTTTGGTTGATTACTATTTTGTGAATGTAAACTTTCTAAATCAGTTTTATTATAATCTTCTTTAATTTTGGGTATTGAACCAGATTCACTAATTTTCCGTTCTTTATTTAATTGCATATTAACATCATCTAAATAAACTATAGTTTTGAAAATTTCTTCATTATTACCCAAGATTGTAATATATAATTTCCCAATAAATCCTTGTAATTTATCAAAATCAATCTTTATGTCAAAAAAATTATCAATAGGATTTATAATTATTTGATTTGAATCATTTTTGGAATGAATATTAGGATTTAATGATTTTTCTTTTAATTCAACAACTCTTGATAATATTTCATCAACTAATATCTTGGAATCATTGGCATTTTGTATAACAATTTTTAAATTATTAAAAATTGTAAAATGTTTCATATTTTGCATAGTTTTAAAATCATCTAATAAATCCAAAGATAAACCAAAAGTTAATTGAACTTGATCTTTATTATTTAATTTCAATAAGAATGGCCATTCATCAGATTTAACATTTTGAACAAATTCTGATAATGGAGTTTTGGGCATTAAGAATGAACCATTTGAACCATCAATAGCAAATATCTTGTTCAAAAAGGATATTTTCTTTAGTATTAATCCATTTGATAATAGCAGTGGAGCTTGATTGTGATTTTTATCCAAACTACCAACTTGACCCATACTGAATACTCATAATATTGAACCTTTTGGGAATGTAAACACAGCGGCTTTGATCAAATAGACGTACGAAAGAACCAAATTATAAGCGCTCTATAGGAAATAATGATTAGCTTGAACTCTGCTTAGCTTCTTTAGCACCTTTCTTTGTATTCACCAGCAACTTGATACCCCTTGATAACCCTGATCTCTTCCTTCTTAACAATAGAATTTGATGTTTTTTTTAAATCAAGTTTAAATTTCCAGTGCAAATCTACAAGAATGATTTTTTTCAAGAATCCAGATTGTTTTATGCAGCTTTCAATTACCTAATAAACAGGAATTTAGAACAAAAGGTTAAGTATCAGATTATTATGTGAAGATCCCTTGTATTTATAAGATACTAATCACCATAGTCTATTAATAACCTGGTGTGATATCATGATGAAATGTTGAGACTAATTATAATTTAATAAATGGTATAGCTTTAAGCGAGTCTGGATTTGAAATCGATATGCACATTTTAATCTGAAAGATTTAATCGGCATTCAACACAGATTCGAAGGTGATATGGTAGTACTAGACTACGTATACTACCTATAAGTATCAACTATTGATGATGAATCCAACAATAGATTATCTAGGTATCCTTTATATACCTGATAACGCGAGATGATTAACTTAATTTAGACAGCTCGAGTGTACTGCCGTTGTATTCTAGACACTTGATAGCTATGCAAGGGGTCAAAGTCAAATAATAAAATAAACACCAAAGTAAAGACTGAAGATTGGCTGGCTGAACACTTAAACACAAATCAAACTAGTAACTAGTCGTTTAACATTCAACAATAAAGCTAAACTAGAACTAATGTACCATTACATTTATATAATTACATTTAACTTACTAGTTGTCTATGAGTTTATAGCTTGAACCTTTTTACTTTATACTAGTCAAATATTTGAAACAATTCACACTTTTGCACAAACTTATGAAATTTGCACACGAGTTAAGTCACTGCCCCAAGGCAGTAATTCCTATTATGGAATTTACAAGCTATTTCTCGCCAAAGTGCGCAAAAGTTTCATTACAAATATCCATTTTTGTAGTGTTTCACTTTCTTATTTTATTTTTCGCAAAATTGTTTCTAATTTTAAATTCTCACGGTTTTTTTCCTTCCATCACCATTTTTTGTTTTGAGGAGTCAAAGTCGAGGCTTTTTAAAGCTTTTGTTTCAAAGGCCCTTTCAACTCTAAAAAGGAAAAAAAAAATAGCAAACAAGTCGAAAAAAATAAAATATTTAGATCTAAATAAACGTCGAATTTGAACCATAAATTCAATTCGATCATTTAATACCACGTACTGTATAAAAAAGTAACGTTTAAAACAATAAGATTTGTGCCTTGGATATCTAATTAATATACTGTTTATAGCAATTCAAAAGGAATTTTTGAAACGTAAAGATGTTGGACCCTCATCAATCTAAAAACCTTAGATCTATAGATTAACATTCTTGCTTATATCCACCTTAGATTAACTGATGAGCAGATTTATACCCATAAAGTGTATAACTATATAACCTAGATATAGAAACTAGATAGTAATATTCATACAAAGTAGTAAGACTATTATGAATCGAAATGTTACAAAGTTTTCAAATTAAAGAAATATTATATCTATTAAGTAGAGCCTGCTGAAAAATAAATACAATACTCAAAAGACACTGATTAAAAAAACATATAAAAATACATCTATAATAAAGAGCAAGTTTGGTTTAAAATTATTATAAATTTTTGCCACCTATATTAAAAAAAGCAACAAATAAATTATAAAAATTATTAAAAAATTAAAATTAAAATGGAATATTAATACCTATTCCATATGGTATATGAGTTTGGAAATCCTCTAAAAAAATAATATAATAGTCCTGAACTGTTGTATAATAAAATGAAAAAACTGAGATAATGCTAATTTATAATAATAAAAGTTTTGATTTTTTGTAAATTGTTTTAATAATAAACCTTGTTTCAAACTTCTTAGAATAAGAAAGCAACACCAGCAGCAACAGCAGCACCAAAGACACCAGCACCCATAGCGTTTGAAGCAGCACCGGCAGTTGAGACTGATGATGAACCGTTAGTACCGTTGGTACCGTTAACACCAGTTGAGTTTGATGAAGCATTTTGAGCTGAAACGATAGCAGCTGAAGCTAAAGCGACGACGACAGATTTGAATTGCATTTTTGAATTGATGTCTATAATTTATTAAATGTAGATAAAGAAAGGAAGAAAAAAATTGAAAGGAGAAAGAAAAGGAAATATAGGATTTGAATTTCAATTTATATAATTTTTCCAGTCATAATAAAATTTGAGAAGTTTTTTTTTGAGAAAGAATGTTTTAAAAAACAGGAAAAAAACTCGCATAATTTTGCATACATACAGTTTTTTTTTTAAATTTTTGCATTCAATCACGCTAAATTTCAAAATTCAGTGGCAAAAACTCTCTTAAATTACCGGATTAGGAAATGATAAAGACTGCATTTGGCATTTTTCCTAGTTAAATTTTATGAGAATGTCAAAAAATTTACTTGAGAAATGCCAGCCATGCCCCAGTTTGAGAATGAATTGTGGGTCAAATTTTCATGAGAAGAAAAGTAGTCATACTCAAATCAGAAGAATCTTTGGTATGTTGGTATAAAGAATGTTTAAGATATATAGTGAATATCAATCTTTAATTAGATCTTGTGTTGTCAATCATGGGTCCCTTTCTTTTACAATTGTCTTACAAGATTGTGTGTTAAAGTATAGGTACTGGTCACAATTATCCGGAACTGCCCAGTGCCTGTTTTAAGAGAACAAAGAGATCTTTAATCTCTCCCTAGCAATTTTTAAACTTCTCTGCCTAAACCCTTATTTCTTCTCACCCTCACAGCCCGTGCTCTCCGTGGGCTCCGTGCGTGGCCCTTATTTCATTTTTTACCAATTCCATCATCCATGGGCTCATCTCTCGAAACTTTAAAAGCCTGGCCAGAAAACTTTAATGGTTTCTTTTTTTTTCTCTCAGTAATTTTTCAAATTACCGCGTCGAAGGTACGTGAAAAAACACAGCCAGCTATATACTGAATAAGGAAATTTGAGAAAATACATTAAACAGCTAGTAAAGCAATAGTAGCCTGAGTCAAGTACATATATTTTTAGTTTGTTGATTAACAAGTTAAGTACAACATTCTATAGATAATTAAAAGAAAATAAAGCTTTGAACCACATTTATAGATCTCTTAGATCTAACTTGAACTTACTTCAAATAGCAAACTTTGTACCAAACTTTAAACATCGAATCCCATGAAATTTCAAATTGGATGAACTTTTGAGATCTCTCACAAATTATTCTTATCAGTAAAATTAAGTACGGTGAAAACTTCATTACACATAGTGACGTTTTTTCATTTGGTATGCTAAACTTCTTAGATACGCACCACTTCTGATAAATTACAACTTACAACTAGGTAGTATAGGGTAGGGTACAAGTTAGACACCTGACGGTGTTAAATCTACTTTGGTATAATATGAAATTGATAGTAATTGGGTTTTAAAACTATATGATGTAAATCATTCTGGACTCTATAGATAAGTATCATAATTCTATAATTAATTAGCAAAAAGATGTAAAAGGGTGCTGAAAAAGGTGTGGATTCTTGTAATTGTGTAATAAATTCAGCGGTCGTAGGCGTCTTTGTATAACATGTAACAATGTATGATAGTTTCATATGGCATGGAAGCTCTTTGTGCGATATGCTTTGATGAATCGTACGTATAATGATAAATACTAATCCCATCATCCAAGATTATTATCTCACTTTGTTAATGGACCCTATCTAAAATGGTACCTTATATTTGAACAATATGAACTTCTACATGTTAGGTGATAGGCTGCATAGTTTAAAACAGTGAATCATGATTTAGAGTATTGAAAAATGGGTTAAATCATTCACTGCCTCCATACTCTATGTACTGGAAGCATGATACATATTACAAAGTCTAGATATGCCTAAAAATAAGTCAAGTTCACTTAGATTTATATGAAGAACATTATACACAACTATAAACCAATAAGATTGAGACATCAGTTTTTAATCTTATAGAACGTGTACTGTTTTATGATAATTACTGAACTTTATTTTGTTATTGCACTTATGTGTTGCATTTAATATGAAGAAATCTTGCATATACTAAACAAGAAATTAATCCTTCCCATGTTCCAGTTTCCAATACGCGAACTCCATATCATGGATTCATGATTCTTATGGCTCTTTAAAGTTCATGATTAGCAATAAAAAGCACGACCTTTCAGAATATTTAAGCACGTTTTATATTATTGCAACTTCTGATCTCTGAAATCATGTATTTAATTAATCTCGTACTGTTTGAAGTTCAAGAACTTGATTAACTTTGTGATTCTCTGTTGTTTCAAAAATTCAAAAATGGTTCCTGAATTTTTCATTTCAAGATCTACACTAATCTGTTTTGGGAAATGTAATTAGCGAACATCTTTTTCGTACTTTTTGATTGTTGAAACTAGTGTAGGGTAAATACCCTGGCACGCGCGCGCGGTTTAATAGGTGTACAAAGAGTTTAAAACTAGATGATGTTGTATTTTCGATATCTTCTTATTTAATTTAAGATTCAGGTTAATAGATTATACGCCTTTTCAATATCACGATGAAATCTTGATACGAATGTTTCTGTTTTTCCCTAAAATTCCATGGTAACTTTAAGCTTCCACAATTAATTTTGCACCACAAATTACGAAATAATTTTCAGCATTCGCGGATGAGGTAATCGATGACATATCAGACACATACTTAAGCTCCAGAATGTTACGTCAGCCTATAGTTAGCAATTTCATTACTATAGGATGTTTGCTAAATTTATACAACTTATAAAAAGTGCCACTCTACAATAAACAATTCATACTTTTAACATAGATTAGATATACAAATCATCGAAATATTATTAAAATCAATTACAAAATGCACGCTAAAGATTGGTTCCTAGTTGTTATTGCAATCATCTTACCACCAGTTCCAGTTTTCATTAAAAGAGGATTCTTTTCTGCTGATTGTATGTACCTTTTGAATCGATAAAAGATCTCCACATATCTAATTGACACATTTTACTAACCAATTGATCTTTATAGTCTGGATTAATATTTTGTTATTAGTTTTGGGTTTCATTCCTGGTTTATTACATGCTCTTTATATCATTAGTCAATACCCTTATGAAGAACATTCAACTTATGAAGGTCCAACCTATCCAGGCGTTAATTCTAATGGTAATTATGGATCTATTTGAAAATTGAACAACAACAAGTTTCATTTCAAATGAACAAAGAATATGGAAAAGTTTGAAGATGTTTTTGCTTAGCTCTTTTCAAAGTTGCATTTTTTTAATACCATTAGTTGAATGAGGTTTTCATTATTATTTACCTGTTTGAATATTCATCAATATTATATGACTGCTATGTTTTTTTTATTTAAATGTTATATGTGTTAATGTGATTATATGTATCACTATATTTGTGGGTGGTTTTTTGGTTCGTCATGGAATGTATTTATTTATTATCAAATATTGAACAAATTGATTGTATATTATTTTGAAATTATACATGATTTGATTTTTGAAATTTTGGGATGTAGATCAACAACTTTTGGAATCTTCAAATGATTGGAAAAGTTAGGTAACAAAAGAGACCTATCAATTGAAAATTGTTTAAAACAAAATAACTAGAAAAACTCTAGAAATCTCTTAAAAGTGAAAAGAAAATCATAGAATGAAATTATAAAACACAAAATCAATCAATTGATAATCTAATCTATAATAAAATTGAGTTGATCTGGGATAAAGAAAATAAAAATTTCGACTAATCTTCATATATAAGATATAAAACATATCTAGATAAAGATTAATAATGTCAAATTTTATTATCTTAAAGTTCAATCTTCGCATAAAGACACATTGAATCGATATATATGTTGAAAACTTCAACTGATTCGATCAACTTAAGACATGCGGTAACACAAGAGGAAGTCAAATATTACTACACATCCATTGTAGTAATAAACTATTTCTATAGTTAAATCAATCCTTCTTTTGTAGCCTCATTGATTTGTGATACTCTTTGATATTGTAAGAACAATGAACAAAAATCTTTTTCATATAAATTTTCTTTACATAATAGATTTCCGCGAATATTCATTCTTAGTAATTTCTTAGGTCAGAAATTTCTTGCAAAAAAATGCGAAAAATCTCTATAGTAACAAGCTCATCAACTACGTAAAAATGAACAACAACGTCAAGTAGCCACATGCTTCTTGAATCTTGACACCTTTTATATTAATATAGAACAACATAGTTTGACTCTCTAGTTAATGATTGATATCCTGTGTAAAAAGATTTATGCACTTCCAGAAATATTAATAGCTAATTGAAGTATCCCTATCTCTTATCTCAT
This sequence comes from Hansenula ciferrii, assembly GCF_000313485.1. Classification (NCBI taxonomy): domain Eukaryota; kingdom Fungi; phylum Ascomycota; class Saccharomycetes; order Phaffomycetales; family Wickerhamomycetaceae; genus Hansenula; species Hansenula ciferrii. Next base: position 104,727 of record NW_011887545.1, on the reverse strand, counting down.
TTGTAGAACTGATTTCAATTCATCAGGGTAAAATTTTCAGGTAGAATTTCTAGAACCTTCCCCAAAGTGAAAATTGCACAAATTTGTGCTGGAGTTACCTTTTACGGTAATATTTGCGTAAAGTCATTTGGATAGGGGAGAAAACAGTGTGCTGGCAAAAACAGGGAATTTTTGTTGAAGGAAAAGTCGCCACTTTAAACTTTAAATAGACAAAAAGGAATGTTTTTGTAGCCCCAGAAAAAAACTAAATACATCATGAAATAGCGCTATGTTTGAACTATATAATATCCAAAAATTAGCTATTGTTTGCTATATCAATTACTGTGAAACTTAAGTTTGAAGTTTTGTCGAATTTCTTATCCCTTCACCACTTTCGCGAACTCCCAGCATTCTCCTAGCAACGTGTGCTTCCTTAACCAGACCCATGGGGTCACCCTCCTCTGTTGCTAAGGTTTTCAAACTCCTTTGGCCAATCAGAACGCGTATCGCTCCTGCATGTTCAAAATTTTTTGAAAATTTTCACAATTCATTTAAAGAAAACGAGTTTTTCTTCCATGAATTTTTTATTCTCATTTTACAAATTTCAGTTTTTCATAAACACTTCAGTTTTTTTTCAGTTTCACTCATAGAAACCGAATTATATTCATACAAATTTCGCAACATTCTAACCAAAGGGTGGCGATTTTCACACGAAATATAATCAAAAACACAAAAACATTTACACAAACACAACAAACAAGAAAACAAATCAAAGCGGATAATCATCTTGGTTGATCTAAAACAGTCTGGTACTATTTTTCATTGACTGTTATATTCCATTTGTCGTTTTTGGCTCATCATCTGTTGTGATTGAAATTCTTCTGACGCCTTCATTGCGCTGTTCAGTTGTATCCCCCCTATAAGTTTTATTGAATTTTTAAATTTCGCCGTTTTTTTTCGTGCCGGTTTCCTAATTTGGTAGTTTCGTTTTTCATTTGGCAAATATTTCCCAATATGGCAACTCCACTGCAAGAACGTCATGAAAATAATTCCAATACTACTCATGATTCTATCAAAAGTTCATTAAAACGCAGTAAGTCTTTTGGTTTACAAAGAGCTGGTGTTAGCTTTGCTCCAAACAAGAAATTATGTTTGTCACCAATGTTATCAAGAAGAAATTCTGCAACTATTGCTGCTTTATACAATGATTCCTCATCTTCTTCAGATGAAGATCAAGATGATTCTCAAGATGAATCTTGTTATGTGAATAATCAAAGAAGAGCAAGAAAGAGAGCTTTTAGCTTCAAACGTTCAGCCAGCTTTTCTGACAACAAGCTGAATCGTGCTGTTTCCAAATATAGTGATGATGATGAAGAAGATGTAACAAGTAATGTTGACGTTAAAGAAACTCGTGTTGATGAATCAATTGAAAAAAAAATAACAGCTATCATTTCACCACGCTTATCCCCAAAGCAAGAGCAAATTGAGATTGAACCAAGAAATATTCAATTGAGTTCTCCAGTTTCTAATGCCATTGTTGATTCTATTGAACCAACTCCATTTACAAAACATGGTCGTCATGATTCTTTTACAAATCAAAGCTTATCAGGTGAAGCTAAATCTAACATTAGAAGGTCTAGCTTTGATGGTGATCAAACTGCTAGAAGTCGTTGTTTTGAATATTTAGTTTCTGCAATTGATGAAGCATGGGCTCGTTATTGTGATGCTACAACTTATGCTGAAGATGAAGTTTTCCACAATGATAACAATAGTTATTTACCAAATACCCCAGCTTCTTTAGGCTTATCAGATAATGAAGATTTTGATGAAGACAAGAGAGAAATTTATGATGATTTAGAAGATGGTTATAAATCTGCTTCAACAAATATCACTGAATATGATAGTGATTTTGATTCCAAAAGAAGAGCTAGCACTCAACCAAGCAGTGTTAAATTACAACATTTAAAGGATCGTTTATTAAAAGCCAAGTATTATCTACAAGATTTTATTGAAAGTGATTCTGTTGATGAAGCATGTGCTTTTTGGAAACGTTGGGATCTTGTTAAATATGCAACTATTGAGTTAGTTGAAGATGATGACGATGATGAAATTATTGAATCAACTATTGAAGATCTTGAAAAAGGTCGTTTATATGGTTACTCATAAATCATGAAGATGAGAGAATTAAGGAGAGAGAGAGAAGAGACAGAGAGGAGAATCTTTGATACCAGTGTTTTAAGTCTTGTCAAGACTTCACATTTCACAAATTGTACTACTATGAATATTATTTTTTTAAACATTTTATTGGTTTTTTTGCTGTTATATTATCACAACAATTTGTTATTAATATTGCTATTGAAAATTTGGTACGGAAGTTTATTATACATTAAATTTGTTTTGATTTTGTTTTAAGGTTATTATTTTGAAAAGGTGTTTGCTTATTTTAATTATAATTATATTTTGAAGTTATAAATACGTTTGTTTTTGCATTTTAGGTTATGAGTTTTTTTAGTTATGAAGTTGCAAGGGAAAAAAAAAAGATGTTGTTTTTCAAAACAACAAATATATTTTAAATATTTAAAGGAAAATATAAAACTATACATGTACAAAAAAGCACAAATTGTTGATGTCTTTAGGTTTTATTAGGGACATGTTTATATAGTTTTGTGTAAAAGATTATATTGTATATACTAATACTATCTTTTATTTACATTATATTATTAAGACGTAGTTAACTTCAATACGTGATCATTGGTCAACGGTTCAGCATTTATCGTTCAAATTCATTCGGTTGTAATAGATCATAGCTCTTATATTAGTGCAACTAGTATATTATATCTACATATAGTTTGTTTGGTTCAGGAATCAATCAGACCGGAGACGCAGATGGTCTCTAACTTCGTCTGCTATACTTAATACCACCACTTATTTGATCCAGCTTTTCGGGTCGAGCCTCGCGGTTCAATGTGACACAAAATATAAGAAGACATCTTGATGATCTATTATTTTACTACGCTATCGGGAAAGGGGTGAATGGTCACATACAGCTCACAACTCCACTATAATACATCCAGCTTAATGATTGTTTCATACGATCAACCTTCGATTAGCCCCTGATACACATATACACATCACCGGTTTAGTTTCTTTAGGATTTGATGTTCTGATTAAGGGTACTTTGTCCGTCAGCATTATCAGGGTCTGATTCCTGAACTTAACCCACTATCTAGAGTCTGGACGTGTAGCTTCGAAAACACTTATCAATAAGAGAGGGATCAAACTCAATCTGAGTCAGAAGCCAACGTAATCTGCTCTAGTATTTAGACATCCACTACCACTAGTATTCAGAGAGGTTTTAGTTGTTGGTGGTGTAGAGAATAACCGAAAATCATAGACAATGAAATCGCGAAACCCTTTTGTTCTTTCAAAATGTTTAAACTTTTCTGGTGATTCTTAAACAAGTTTTTAACAGTCAATTTTTAGACCAGAAGGACTTCAAATAAATGGTCAAATCAGGACAAAAAGGCTTCTACTTGTGGCTAGAGAGTGTCTATGATCTGTGCACTTGTCAAAGGGGTGCTCCATATTTGGCTGTTTATGTTTTTAGGATGATGGAAACTGATTAGGAATTGGCGCTGGTGGTTCATTGATTAAAGGCTTTTCAAAACACAAAACTTCTCGATAAGGGTATTGGATTAGGAGTAGTCTCAGATGGTAAGCTTAAGGTATCACTATCTTTAGTGGTTTATCTCAAACTTGATTCAAGTGATATCAAAAAGGTCTTCAAATTTAACCATTTTACTTTGTGTTGATTATTTGGATTCCATACATAGCGTGTGACTACTACTGATATTGATATTGTTATTTATCTGAAAATTATAGTGCTATTACTGCTTTTGGGCTTGATATATCCAAAAGGGTATTTATGATATCACGGTTCACTGGTGCTGAGTTGCTAGACATGTCTATGATATTTGAGAAGGAACGCGATATCAATTTATTACCAAGCCAGCATTGAAGCGTTACGCTAAATACATGTTTATTCGTTGATGAATTATATGTCTAAGTCTTTGGGCGTGTCAGTGTGAAGAATTAACAGTTATTGATATACAATGAATATCCAAACTCCAAACAACAACAAACATTTCCATGATGAGTTCTTGAAAAATTGGGTATAAATTGGATAGGAAATTCCCTAATCACATCTCAATTATTCATAAATTATTTTTAGTTAATCATCGATAATTCACTCGCTTACTTTTATCAATCGATATCAATAGATCATCATGAGATTATCTGGTATTTTTTTATCTGCATGCTCAATTTTGAGCTTGGTCAATGCTCAAAACTTTCAAAACTCATCAAGTACATCTAATGGTCCAATTTCCGCTGCTGCTGCTTCATCTGGTCAATTACAAGAAGATGCTACTACAGTTCCAGTTACAACCGTTGAAACTGCAATCGATCCAATTTCTTCAGAAGATGGTGCTTGTACTTATTCAAAATTAGGTGGTTCTTTCAACAATGGTAAAGCATGGACTGCTGCTTATGAAATTAAAGTTTCACCAGAAGATCGTTCAAACTTGAATAGTGAACGTATTTTCGAAATCACTTGGTATTTTGCTTTTGATGATCCTTTAGATGCTGCTACTTTCGAATTTGAAACTAATAGTGATTCTGCTGAAACCACTGATTTGGTTGCTAACGTTCAAGATGGTTCTTTCAAGGTTACTTTCCAATTCACAGTTCCATTCCGTGATCCTGAATACTGTGATTCATATTTCTTAGGTTTGTTCACAGTTGGTGATGATGATTATTACACAATTGTTGTCGGCGGCAAAGAACCACCAACTATTCAAGCTTCATTCAACTATCAACGTATTACATGGGAATGCTCTCAATTACTTGATTTCGCTGAAAACTGTGTTCCACCTGAAACTTCATCATCATCAGAATTGCCATCAAGCTCAGTTGTCTCTTCATCTTCAGAATTATCATCAAGTTCAGATGTCTCTTCATCATCAGAGATATCATCCAGCTCAGATATTTCATCTTCTGCATCACCATCAAGTTCTGATGCATCATCATCTTTCCCAGAATCATCATCTGCTCCAAGCTCATCAGACTCATCTGCCTCATCAGACTCATCCGACTCATTAGTTTCATCATCGGGATTCGCTAACTCAACAACTGGTGGTCCATTGACTTTAACTTCCACAAAAGAAGCCCAATCATCAACTGTTATTACTATCACCTCATGTGATGAAGATAAGTGTACCCAAGTTCCAGTTACTACTGGTGTCACTGTCACTCTTGTCACTAAAAATGATGTTGTTACCAGTTACACAACTTATTGTCCAATTACCACCACTGAAACTATTACTTCTTGTGAAGAAGAAAAATGTCAACCAACAGGTGCTCCAGCACAACCATCAGAAGCCCCAGAAGCTGTCACTACAACTTGTACTGAAGAAAAATGTCAACCAACAGGTTCAGAAGCTCCAGCTCCAGGTAACCCATCAGAAGCTCCAGAAGCCCCAGAAGATGCTACTGTGACTTATACTGAAGAAAAATGTCAACCAACAGGTTGAGCAGCCCCAGCTCCAGGTAATCCAACTGCCGCTTCAGCTTCTTCAGATGCACCAGATTCAGATTCTGGTAGCTCAGTTGCTCCAGCTCCAGGTGAAGGCTCTACAGGTACCGATTCTCAAGGTGAACCAACTGAAGCACCAACTGAAGCACCAGCTTCACAATCATCAGCTGCACCACAATCACCAGCTGTTACTACCTATGAAGGTTCTGGTATGATGCTTGCTGGTAATTGGGCTGTTTCATTATTTGCTGCTGTCTTTGCTTTTGCTTTATGAGTAAATTGGCTATATTGATATGAATTAAATTTTTTTGCATATTCTTCACCTTTTGTTATTAAGTTTAAAGTTTCAAAAACTTGAGTAAATTAATATAAATGGTTATCAATTTTTTAATTCTTATAATATTACCCATTTGTTGTTGTTGTTTCTTTCTTTGAAGATAATTGATTTATCTTTTACATTTGTTTCTATAATTTAAAGAACTTTTACACAAGTTCTTATTGTCATGATTATATATTATATCACTTCCATCCACGTTGAAGTGTCATTTTCGACATTTCTTGTTAACTCAATATACATATTGGCTCCTCAAAAGTATTCAAACGCGTAGTCCAAGATTTATAGTTTTGGGTTCGTATTTCAAACCAGTACTAGCTTTGCGCTAGCCATAATATGGAAAACATTATCGGTGCATTGAAAGAAGTTATGAGATCAAGTTACATTTGGATCATTAAACGGTTCAGCCATGTCCAATATTGTCAATTATTTAAGTAACTGGTTTGGAAAATGGCAAAAACAACTACTATAAATAAATACCTATATAAATATAAATTCCTATATAACCTAAATAGAAACACCATTATATATATTTCTTGAGATATGAAGAGCATACAAATCTATTGTAAACTCTTGAAAAAGTTGAACATTTAAAGCTAATTTGTCATATGTAAATGGGGCTTTCTGTTGTGAACGCAACCATTTATTAACTACTTCTTTAAGATCTTTCTCATTACCTCCTTCAAATATTTGTATTATTTCAATTTTTGGTAATTCAACAGATATCAACTTGGATCCCTTATTAATTGAATTTGAATATTGTTGATAAGATTTCCATAAATATTCAAAAATCAAACCAAATGGAGTGTTATCATCTTCACCAGTATCAGAGACAACAAAGTTAAAAATTCGACCGCCATGAGCAGTGGTAACATTTTTTATAAGTTGAATTAATGTTCTATTTGTTTCTTGACTATTTGTGAAAAATTTCAAAAGTGAAAATAATATATGAATTGGAAATAATTTTGAGGATGAAAATTGAATCCATGTTTGTTTAGCATTGCTATTATTTGGATCATGAATTAAATTTCTTGATAATAAAGATAATGATTCATCAAGTTTATCAATGATAATTTCATTATAATAAGAATCAGTGGTGATGATATTTCTAACTTTTGAGGAAAGATCAAATACATTACTAGAGCACTGAATAATTGGATCTGAAGTTGTTGAAAAAAAAGTTCTATCATCACTAAATGTATTTGATAATAAATTTAAAGACTTTGATTTTGTGAATGCATCAAATAATTTCAAAGTTGAAATCACAAGAACTGGATTATCATAAGTTTTAGCTAAATTAGTAATGAATAATTCCATAATTCTTGGTTCTTCCATATTATTAAAATCAAAATATTTTTCAACAAATTCATCAATAACATATTGTGATCCACTTTTAGGGGAAATCATTTTTCTGAAAGCATGTGATAATAAAAAAATTGTATTTAAATGGTTTGTTCCATCTTTAGTATAAGCTTCTAAAATAGGATCTATAAATCTTTTTTCAAAACAATTTAAAAATGCTGATTTAACAGAATCATGTGTAGAATATGCAATTATATCCAATATGAACAAGACAAAATCATCAAATTCATTGAAAGCCAGACTATTAGTCAATATATCATCAAAGTCATCTTGATGATTATCCAATAAAGATTCATTATAACTCAATTGATTAAATCCAGAAAGTAAGCCAGTACTAACAATTCCAGGAAATTCACTTGTTAAAAGCCAATTCTCTAAACTTTCAGAAAATCCAGTAGTTAAGACAATATGTAAAAGTATATCTCTTGAAACATCAAATGTATCTTGACCTGAAAATAAAAAATCTTTGGCTAATTCATACATGGGGAAACAATTAGGACCCAATTTATTTTTATAAAGTAAATATATCACATCAGGTTCATGAACTGAAATTTTCAACCATCCATCAACTAGTTTAGTCATTGTTAAAAAATATTGAGCCAATTTATAAACAAATGATGCTAGTAATTTAATTTTATTTAATGGTAATCTTTGATGTTTCAAATAATTGATAAGGAATACTCCTATATTTTTGGAAATCTTTTGGGTATCAGAATTAAATTCATTATTTAATTCATTATCTTCAGAATCATCATAAATTTTGGTAGTTTCACTTAAAAGACATTGAAATATTGCAATATGATCTTCAATAGCATCTAATGGGATACTTGATACTTCCAAGCGAGCCAAAAGACTTATAACATCATTGTCTAACAACACAAACACACGAGATTCATCCCTTGCAATGTAAAGATAAAGTTTATGCAACTTTTGTTTAAACGATGAATCTAAAAGCTTATGTTTCTAGAAAATGGCCGGGTTAGTAAAAAAAGAAATCATGTTAAATATTTGGAAAGGGAATTTATAAAACATATCACATCAAGCAATATGTAAAACAAAAACAAAAAGCCAAAAAAGGAATAAATCAAGGTTTCATAACACGAACCTGGATATAAAAATCTAAAAGATATAGTTTAAAAGATGATACAAATTGATCAAAATCCTTCATTCTTGAAAACACTTCTGATAGTTTAAACTTTGTAGATTCGTCATCTCTTGAAGTAGGTGTAGCACTGTTTGGTTCCTTGGATTTTGAAGACAATGGCCAAAAAGCCTGTATATAATCTTTAGATCTCTGAAGAGATGAAAGAGTGGACATTTCTCAAACCAAAATATTAAAATACCACAACAAACAACAAACAACAAATAACAAACCTCACTAATATAACACAACAAACGAGCAGGAACCCCTAGTTTAGCTCTGGAAAGCCGTACAAGTAAACAGTAAACAACCAGCACAAATCAGCACTAAATCAGACCCAATCCAGCCATCTCATTACCAAATGTTACCCTTCATTTCCCTGTTTGTTTGCCATTGTTTCAAAGTGATACATGTTTACAAATTTAATAAATTTACACAAAAACCCAAAACCCGAACTCCGATGACAGACACCCGCGAATTTTTGAGTACTACGCGAAATTTTGGCGTTTTTGGACAATGGAGAATATGAAACAGAGAAATCAGACAGGAATCAGGCAAGAACCATACATCAGAATACTTTCACGAGGGTTGGAAGACGCTTGAATCGTTGGATCTGATACAGAGTGCAGTGTGTTCTGGGCTATTTTGTGTTTGATCATTGTTTTCAATTAAAGTGTGTGTTTGAAGCATATTGTTATTGTTTCAGGAGTCATTGGGAAAAGAAGATATATAAAGAACTAGGTTTATCATTAGTTTCTGTTGAAGTTGCTTTTATTTTATTTGTGCCTGTGATATATATTTGACCTAATACATCATGAATAGAGCTACTTATCGAAATTATTATCCACATCAAGGAGATGGATCAGGAAGAAGAAATATGAATCAAAGGCAACATAGACAACAACAAAATCAGCAACAAAATTCACATCAAAATTCACATCAACATCAAAATCAACAATATAAAGATAGAAATACAAATTATTATCTTGAAAAACCTTCAATATATAACAATTTTGTTAATCCTACCAAGATATGGAATGATTCAGTTTCAACAAGTTCGCCAGTTACATTAGATGTTAATCATTCATATCCTCAAAGAAGATTTTCTCCTCAACCATCAATAAATCAATCTCAATCACAACCAACTCAACCTCAAACATTAATATCAAATCCATCTTTGCAATCAACTAGAAAACCAATGTCACCAAGAAATCAAACTTCACAACAACAACAACAATTATATTCAAATAAAAGATATAATGATAATGATTATTCAAATCATTATATACACACGGGGGAACAACCATCAAAATTTGTTCGTAATGTTAAAAATCCAGTTGAAGGATATCCAAAATTACAACGTCTTTTCCAATTAAAAGAACGTCAAACTCAAGCATATGCATGTACACCATTTGGATCAAGATGTGAAGTTGATAATATGGTTCCAACTTTAAAAAAATGGATCAATAAAGATCAATTAGTATTTGATGTTATTATGATTGGTTCATTAACTGAAAATCAATTTATTTATCCATTGTTAACTCAATTACCCTTGGAAAAATTATGTTCCAAACCTGGATTTTTATTTGTTTGGGCATCGGGACAAAAAATTAATGAATTAACAAGATTATTAAATAGTGATTCATGGGCCAAGAGATTTAGAAGATCTGAAGAATTAGTATTTGTTCCAGTTGATAAAAATTCACCATATTATCCCAACAAGGATTCTCAAGATGATGAATCATTATTTGAAAAAATGCAATGGCATTGTTGGATGTGTATTACTGGAACAGTGAGAAGATCAACAGATGGAAATTTAATTCATTGTAATGTTGATACAGATTTAAATATTGAAGATGAAGATTTAAATAATGAAGAAAATAAGAATTTAATTGTTCCAAATCATATTTATAAAGTTGCAGAAAATTTTAGTAGTGCAAATAGAAGATTACATATTATACCATCAAGATCAGGATATAATAATCCAGTTAGACCAAGACGTGGTTGGGTTATAATGAGTCCAGATATTATTTTAGATAATTTTGAACCAAAACGTTACAAGGATGAAATTTTAGAAATTGGTGTTAATGTACCACAAGATTCTGAAATTGAAAATTTAAGACCAAAAAGTCCAATACCAAGAAATTCAAATTTAAATCAAACTACAATGGCTCATTGAAATATATATATGATGTATAGCTAATAATGTTTAATTAATGATATCCAATATAATGCTATATGCAATTTTTAGTAAGATTTTAAAATATAATATATTTTATCTTTTTTTAAGATTATTTAAACCAATCTTTAATACCTTCAGCAATTGGAGTTAATAAACCTTTTTGCTTTGGAACATAATTAATTCTATGATAACTATTAATATTTTTTCTTAAAACAATTTGATAACAAGTTGCAGAACCTTGTCTTGAAATAATTGTTGAATGAGCCAAGAAAAATTCCCAAATTCTATACCATCTAATACCATATTTATTAACAACTTTATCTTTATTTGAAATCCAATTTCTATACCATCTCCAAATTGTTGCAGAATAATGAACACCAATATTATCAATTGAAACAACTTCAAATCCTGTACCTTCTAATTTTGAAACAACAAAATCTAATGGAGTTGAAGCATCAGCACCTGGGAAAATATATTGATTCATTAAAGTTAACCCCCATTCTAAATCTTCAAATTGCCAAAATTTTCTTAAACCTGCATATTGTAAGAAGAAAATACCATCATCATTTAACATATCATAAACTTGTTGTAAGAAAGAACCAAATTTTCTAACACCAACATGTTCAGCCATTTCTAAACATGTGATTTTATCATAACCACCAACTGGAACTGGAGTATCTCTATAATCTCTACACAAGATTTCAGATTGTTCAGATGAAATACCTTGTAATGCTAATTTTTCATTACCCCATTTAGTTTGATTTCTACCAAGTGTAATACCTGTAACACGAGCACCATATTCTTTTGAAGCAAAAGTAGCTAAAGTACCCCAACCACAACCAAGATCTAACAAAGATTCACCTTTTTGTAAATCAATTTTATCACAAACAATTTTTAATTTATTATCTTGTAATTCTTCTAAAGATTCTTCACGAGTAATATCAGAAATAACACCAGAGGTATAAATCATTCTTGAACCTAAAAACCAAGTATAGAAATCATCACCACGATCATAATGATCACGAACTTGTTCTTCATCTTGAGATCTTGTATGTAAAATAACTTCAGGAATCATACCAAAGAGGAAATATTTAAATAAGCCTAAAGTAAATCTAAAACTAACCCAATCATGTCTATATTCCAATGTATCTAAAGCATCACCTTTAAAACTAACTTTACCATCAAAATATAATTCATGGAAAGTTTCATATGGAATTTTATTATCACCTGAATATTTTTTAGCTAATTCATCATCATGAAATTCTAAATAATATTCAACACCTTTACCCGGGTAGGCAACTTTTTCATTTAATCTAGCACCATAAGTCGAGGTAAAAGTCCAATAAGCCATCAAGATTGGTAATACTAATAAAATTGTGAAAAATAACCAAGTTTTAAAACCACCACCTAATTTATATTTAATATAATATGGAATACCAATGATGAATGATAAAACTAGGATGTTTGAGAAGGCTTTAGTACCAGGACCATCAGCTGGTAATGGAGCATTTTTGATAGCAGGGGACTGTATTGTATTGTTAGTAATTGATCAAATAACATCAAATGAAATAACATCACATAGATCAAGATCAAGATCTCGATCTAAATCATACATACATCAGAAGTTAAGACACCACATTTATCAGAAGCAGGAGGTTGAGGCTCAGCTTTTGGAGTTGGTTTGAACTCGTGACCTAAGAATGCCATTTTGTTCAATTCAATTGATGAATAACTAAGTCTTTTCAACTAAAGAATGTGAAGAAGAAAGTATAGTATTTTTGAACTCGTGGACACTTTTTCCAATTTTAACGTCGACATAAAAAAATAAAAGCGCGAATGAAAAGTTGAAAAGTTGAAAAACGCGATTTATTAAAGAATTCAAGATTTTATAGGCAGTGTTACCAGTGTTATCGTATAAGTAATGAGTTATTGTGTATTTTGTGTATATTGAGTAGTTCTAAGCCAGTGCATTGTAATTGTTGAGTCTTGTTTACTATGTTTACTATGTTTTCCCATGTTGATTGGATTCTTGTGAAGTTACGGTTATAAAGGGTCCAATCAATCATAAATCATAAAGCAGGTACAAGAATGAATAAACAGTGAACAGTGAACAACAAAGAACAACAGATCAATTGAACTTATGACTGTACTATCCATATTCTATTCATTGACTATACAATTATACAAGTAGTAACCAATACATTGCACTACTAGTAACTATGTACTCTATTCAATCATTCTTTGTATATTAAATCATCGTATAGTAAAACATTCATCTATAGTAAACATCGTATAATAAAATAGAAATAAATATATCTGATTACATAGCTGCTTACATCATCAATAATAATTGTTACCCTCTCTTTATTAAATTACATAAGCATTACATAAGCATTACATAATATTTGGTAAACACAGCACTGCAGATGATTATAATTTTTTTTTTTATATATGAGATGAGCTTTAAACTTAGTATTAAACATTATTATATCATTATCAACAGAAAGTTATCATGGGTAAAGGTGGTGCTCAAAAGAAAAACGCTAAAGGGCGTTTAGATCGTTACTACTACTTGGCCAAAGAAAAGGGTTATAGAGCTCGTTCTTCTTTTAAAATTATTCAAATTAATGAAAAATATGGTCATTTCTTAGAACGTTCAAAAGTTGTTATTGATCTTTGTGCTGCTCCTGGTTCTTGGTGTCAAGTTGCTTCAAAATTATGTCCTGTTAATTCAATGATTATTGGTGTGGATATTGTTCCAATAAAACCTATGCCAAATTGTATTACTTTCCAATCTGATATTACTACAGAAGATTGTAGATCAAGATTAAGAGGTTATATGAAAACTTGGAAAGCTGATACTGTGTTACATGATGGTGCTCCAAATGTTGGTCTTGGTTGGGTTCAAGATGCTTTTACTCAATCTCAATTAACTTTACAAGCTTTAAAATTAGCTGTAGAAAATTTATCAATTGGTGGTACTTTTGTTACAAAAATTTTTAGATCAAAAGATTATAATAAATTAATGTGGGTTTTCCAACAATTATTTGAAAAAGTCGAGGCAACTAAGCCTCCTGCTTCAAGAAATGTTTCTGCTGAAATTTTTGTTGTTTGTAAAAATTTTAAAGCTCCAAAAAAATTAGATCCAAGATTATTAGACCCTAAAGAAGTTTTTGAAGAATTAGCTGATGGTCCAGCAAATAATGAAGCTAAAGTTTTCAATCCAGAAGTTAAAAAAAGAAAAAGAGAAGGTTATGAAGAAGGTGATTATTTACAATTCAAATCTTTACCAATTATGGAATTTATTAAAGATGAAAATCCAATTGATATCCTGGGTGAAACTTCAACTTTCCAAATTGATGATGAAGATCCAGATTGGAAATTAGTTAAAAAATTAAAACAAACTTCGGGTGAATTATTAGAATGTTTTAAAGATTTAAAAGTTTTGGGTAAAAAAGATTTTAGAATGATTTTAAGATGGAGAAAAATTGCAAGAAAATTATTAGATTTAGATAAAGATGATGAACCTGTTACCGTCGAGGTGGAACCATTAAATGAAGATGAACAAATTGATAAAGAATTAGATCAGGTCCGTTCAAAACAAATTACAAAACAAAAAAGAGAAAAACGTAAACAAAATGAAATGAAACAAAAAGAAATTGTTCGTATGCAAATGAATATGTTAACTCCTAAAGATATTGGTATTGAGGCTGCATCATTAGGTGCAGATTCCCTTTTTAATTTGAAAACTGCAGAGAAAACTGGTCAATTAAATGATTTATCCAAGGGTAAAAGAAGAATGATTTTTGATCAAAATGAAATTTATCAAGGTAATGAATTTGCATTTGGTTCTGATGATGAAAAAATGATTGGTTCAGAAGATGAAGTTGATGAATTAGAAGCTCAATTAGATAATATGTATGCTGCTTACCAAGAAAGAAGATCTGAAAGAGATGCTAAATATAGAGCTAAAATGGCAAGAGGTGATGAAGATGATTCTAAATGGGATGGTATTAAAGATGATCAAAATTCTGATGATGAAGAACAACAAACAAGAGATCCAAAAGATTATGAAGATGAATTAAGTGATGAAGAATTAAGTGATGAAGATGATGATCAACATATTAATTCATTAATTACCAAGTTGAAAAATGAAAATAAAAATGGTAAATTAAGTAATAAAGCTGATTTATTATTTAGTAATTCAATTTTTGATGGTGTTGAATCTGAAATTTCCAAACCACAACAACATGTAAAACAAGATGAAATTATTAATAAAGGAACTTCATCAAAATCAGGTTCAACAACTGCAAGTATCGAATCAGATTCATCATCAGATTATTCAGATTCAGATTCAGATTTTGAAGTTGTTCATCGTGATCAAGATGATGAAGATTTAAATGAATCAGATGATGAATCAGATGATGATGTTAATTTAAGAAATCATCAAAAATCTGTTGATTTAGCCACTGCTCAAGCAATGACATTAGCTCATCAAATTGCCCTTGGTCAAAGAACAAAACATGATTTAATTGATGATGGGTTTAATAGATATGCCTTTAGAGATCAAGAAAATTTACCAGATTGGTTTGTTGATGAAGAAAAAAAACATTCCAAGATTAGTAAACCAATTACCAAGGAAGCTGCATTAGCTATAAAAGAAAAAATGAAACAATTAAATGCAAGACCAATTAAAAAAGTTGCAGAAGCCAAAGGACGTAAAAAGATGAGAGCTTTAGCAAGATTAGAAAAATTAAAAAAGAAATCTGATATAATTAATGAAGATTCTGATAAATCTGAAAAAGATAAAGCTGAAGAAATTTCCAAACTAATGAGAAAATTATCTAAAAAACCCAAGAGTACAAAACCACAAGTTACTTATGTTTTTGCAAAAGGTAGTAATAAAGGTCTTGGAGGTAGACCAAAAGGTATTAAAGGTAAATATAGAATGGTTGATGGTGTTATGAAGAATGAACAAAGAGCATTACGTCGTATTGCTAAGAAACATAGAAAGTAATAAACCTGGGGACCTTCTTTTGTATATTATAGTTTTATAAATGTAATAAATTTGCATTTTTTAATAAAGCAGGGATGTAGTATAGCTAGTTATTGTGAGGATCCTATTTCTTCTTTTTGATATTAATTTTTTTAGCTTTTTTATTAGTTTTTGATGAACCAGTATTAAAAATCTTGTATAATAACCAACCAGTACCAATCAAAACAATAAATAAAGTAATCAATTGAGTTTTCAAATAATCCAATATAGATAAATTTGGAATATTAATTTGTAAATCCTGGTTAGAATCATGATCTAAATGATAAAAAACAGTATCTTTAGTGAAGAATGAATCAATACCTAATAAAGAATCATCAAATGGATTTAATTCAACATGTTCCGGATCTGATAGAATTAAAGAATCACAAGCATAAAAAAAATCAGGTTTATTGAATTGAACAATAGGGTTTGTGAATGGATCTAAATATCTTGAATGATAAATTAATTCTAAATCATTTGTATGATTTTTTATTTCAAATAATTGTAATGAACCAAATTTTTTAATTTTCCATAGGGGTAATTCTAAATCAGATTCACCCCAATGACCTAATAATTGTAATGAATTTGAATTAAATTGATATTTATCAAAGAATAAATGGGATGGTAATAAAGTTGATATATATAATTTACAATGGTCTTGGTCAACCGATGGTGGGATGTATTGGAACTTTATAACAGGATGTAATCCAATTGGTTCAGATAAAGAAATTGATGTGTTGGAACTTGGTATAAATTTATGACGAGGTTTTAAATAAATTAAAGTTTTAGTTGGTGGTAAATAATTTTCATTGATTGGTGAAAGAATAGTTCTTAAACCTGATAACTCTAAATCTTCCAAGTCCTGGGATTGTGGTTTTAATATAGCAATTTCTTTTTGAAATTGGGATTTATTAATAGTGGTTATTGAATTTGTTGATGGAATTGAAATCCATTGAATTTTTAAGATTGGATTTGATGAATCATATGAAATTTCTAAATCTTGGATTTGATCAATGATATCTAATTCATTATTAAATGTTTCCAAGAATTGTGTAATAATTGTTGAATTAAGTTCCAATTCACTTGAAGATTTATGATATGTTAATGAAGTTGCAGTTAAAACAAAATTTTCATGATTAAATTTTGATCCTTTGGGGTTAAAATTTGTTGAAAGATAATTCCCCCATTGATCTAATGATTCATTAAGACCATATGGAGATTTTGGTAATAATTGTAAAGTCAATCCATTTGGATGGAAATTTTGGAAAATTGATGAAGATTCCAGGTTTGATGATTTTAAAGTAAATTTAAATTGATCATAATTTGATAATAGTTTGGATAATTGTGGACTTATGTCACTAGGGTCTAAAGTTAATCTATCTTGTCTTTGATACCAAATTGAATTTGGAATTGAAATTGAATTTTCAGTGAATTCCAATCCATTTGTATCAATTGAATCTTGATCTATAACATTTGAAAGTAAAGTGATTCTTTGTTTCATGATAACCTTGTATTGTATTATGGTGTTAATTGAATATATTCAGCAGTGTCAACACGTATCCCTTTTATACTTTCTCCCTTGTGTATTTGTTGATCATTTGTTGAGAAATTGGTTCTTCAACTGTGTTTCTCTTGTTTATAACGGGACATAATCTATATTGATTATGTAATCATTTAGTCATGTGGATATAGATTATGTAATACAGTAGTGAGTGATTACATAATCATTTAAATCAAAAAATCAAATGTAGTATATTAGAATGAATGAAAACACAGAGAATCAGTTATATGGTACAAAGCATGTTGGGATATAACCACTGGCCATTAGTATACCAGTAAAGTATTAGCTTATATATTTGAAATGTATATATAACCGTTAATCATTGATTGATGATATTACTGATTGTTTGATTGTCTGATACATAGTTCATTGATGATTCCATCTCTTGAAACTTCTTTAACTTTCAATTGCATTTTATCAATCTCAAAAAAGGTATGACATATTTCCTAATCCAGTAACACTTGGTTTTACGCGTCGTTAATTATTTGCAATTTTTATTATTTACGTGTTCTTCTCGTGTTTCTGGATTACCGGATTGAGAAATACTTCCTAATAAGGTAATGTAAAACTTTTTTGCATTAAAGTTGATGTAAAAAGCTAACATTTTAATTTTGATTTGCGTATACTAAACATAATTTCAAACGTAGTTTTAAACACTTTTATACCAATTAATTAGACACTTTAAGAACAGTTTAAACCTGTTTGGGAAAGATCTCTGGAGTACAAGTATAATAGATTATGGATGTGGAATAAATGATCTATAGTTAGTTAAATAACTTACTACTTTGACAATTGAAATTAGTTGGAAGTTGTATCGTAAATCACAACGTCCTTAGCATAGTACAACTTATATAACTCGTACAGACAAAGTACCAGCATGTTCCTGAATAGAATGAGCTCATGCTCATGCCTCAATGCCCATCACTTAAACCGGATGAAAATTGAAATAACTAGTATAATTTATAACTAAAAGAATTATTGTATTGCCCCATTAAGATCTTACATAACTAATTATATATATGCACAATTCTGGGTAATTGAGATCCTGGGTTCTAGACATGGTAAACCAGTGAGCAAACATCACCATATAGTATAATCAACCCTGTAGAATACACTGACACTATCAAAACAAGTGATATCCTATGTTCTCATTGTGTTATACTCCCTTTCCATCATTGTTTAGGGTGACACCTCGGATCTTATATTAAAATCCTGCAAATTTGCAAATCTCAACTCCTGCAAAAAAGTTTAAATTTCGGTTTTTCCTTCTTTGTTATTTCAGTTGTGAAAATGCAAAAAATTAAAATCTTTGAAAAACCGAATGAAATCAATTTTAAACAATATCAACAAATTCTTTTAACAAACTTATCAAACTCATACAAATTAAACTCATTTCAAAAAGAGTACTGGCTGACTCACTGACACGGTGGTAACTGAACTGCATATACTTGATCCATTCCCTTCCTATTTGCTACCAGGTTTCTTTTCTGATTTGCCGCTGGTGTTTGTTTTGAGATTAGTATATCATTACCATTCTTGAAGAACCCTTTGAATATAAAAAGGTTGAAATTTAGTTGAGAAAAAGGCTGCAAAAGCAGAATAAACATCATCTCTTGAAGTACATCATTATCCATTCATTTGATTCAATATTATCCATTCTTTTTATCAAAATTATCATTCCATATTTTCTATATTTATCATTTTGATTATTCATTATTCAAATTTATATTTTAGAACTATTATTGGAATTACTATTAATAAATTACAAGATTGATACTATTATCATTTGCATATCAAAGAAAAATAACACAAACATTCATTAATTCCATTCATATTTCATTGTTTATTGTCATCTTTTTCATCCCGGTCATTCCATCATTCCATAATACCCATTTTGCATAATCATTATTTAAATCAAACTTTCACAATGTTATCAACTGCTCAACAACCACATAGAAGAGGTCATCGTCACAAGAGATCTGCTGCTATTAGTGGTGATTTTGATTCTATTGGTATGGATTTTTTCAAATCTCCTCCTTCAAATACTATAATTCAAGATAATAAAGAAATTGAAATTAATTCTTTACCAAAAGATTATAGTTTCGGTTCGAAAAGATTTAATCAACCTCAACCTCCTTCTTTAGTTATAACTGATGAAAATAATCAAATTGAAAAGGCAAATCAATCAAATACATCAAGAAATACATCAAACACATCAAATACAAATTCTTCATCATCTCCCATGAAAAAACATACAAGACTAAATTCTTGGGCTCATTCTTTAATGAAAAAAGATGAACCAAAACAACCACAACAATCACAACAACAACAACAAACTTATCAATCTCCTTCACCAAATGATTCTTATAAATCAAATCAATTCATTTATGGACCTGCTCCAACTTCAAATTCTCAATATTATGATATCCCAGAAGCTATAATTGATCTTGATAAAGCTCAAGAATTAATTTATGATCCAAATAATATTAATTCAATTCCAAGAAAAAAATTTTTACATAGAAGAACTGAATCTGCTCCTGAATTAGAAGATTTTTTAAAATTTAAAGTTTTCTCTAATGATCAAAATAATCAATTAAATAAAAATAATGACTTTATGAATAATGATAATAATAATAATAACAATACATTGACTACCAATAACAATAAAAACTCTAAGAACAGTGCAATTTTTGAAGAAGATGAAGAAGATGAAGATGAAGATATAATTAGTTCAACTTCTTCAGGTTTAGATTCAAATTTAACAAATTTACCAAAAAATGAATCAACACATTCTTTAAATTCAAATAATTCTTTAAATTTTAAATTACAAAGTCCTGCTACAATGAATTCAAACTCAAATTCAATTTTTAATACTCCAACTTCAATTAAAACAAATCAACAACAACAACAACAACAAACTACTGCACGTCGTGGTGGGGCAAATGCTGCAAGATATCAATCATATTATAAAAATTCATTAGCTTTATCAAATGCTTTAAAATCTTCAGAATCTTTATCACAAATAACTGGAAGTACAAATGGAACTGGTGCTCAAAGTTTAAATAATAAATCTTCAATTTCAAGTTTTGGTCAAAATTCTTCTTTATATAAAAATCAACATTTATCATCAGCTTCTTCTTCTATAACATCATCATCTGCTTTAAATTCTCCTTCAAGATTTAAATTTGAATCAAAAGTTTATGATATGCCTGATAAAGAAGATGAAAGACATACATTTAATCAATCATCTACATCATCATCTACATCACGTCCACAAGCATCAAGTACAAATATTTCATCACCAATAAGTTCATCATCAATAACATCACCAACAAAACCTTCAAGACAAATTTATATTCATAAAAAATCAAATTCTTTATTAAATTCAATAAATTTTAAAATTCGTCGAAATTCAAATAATTCATTAAATTCAAATTTATTATCATCAATTTCAAAATCTTCAACAAGTTTACAAAATGAAGAAAATAATGAACAAGATCAAGATGAAGAAATTGGTGATAAAACTTTAACACCACAATTTAATTTTGGTGAACCAGGTCCTGAATTAGATTTAATTACAATGACACCAAAAATTAATAAAATAAATAAAAATTCATCTCCTGATTTAAATAATTATCAGGATTTCGAAATCACACCAAAATCAATTAAATCTGATGCAATTCAAGAAACTCCAAAAAGAACAAATCATAAAAAATTTTTCAATTGGTTGAAAAAATAAAGTTTTCAATCTTTTATACATATACAACATATTTCAATTTAACAATCATTTATTATTTCATATAATTCATCATTTAAATACAAAGATTTGATGTTGATTTCATTCCAATAGCTCAAAATTTCTAAAAAATATAACATTTTATATCATTTCATATCAAAAATATTGTCATTTTTTCTTTTGTCATTTGATCATTCATTTAAAAACCATCATTTATCATTAATCATTCATTAAGCAATTAAAAAAAAAGAATCAGGACGTTTTTGTTTTTTGTTTTTTTGTTTTGTTTCATGTTTTAAAACACTTCATTTAATTGGTTTTTATTCAATCATGTCATATCATATTATATTCATTTATGTTTTTTTATCGCTTCAAGAATTTTAGTCATTTATTAACTTATTTTATATTTTTGGTTTTAGTCATTTACAATTTGATGATGGTTTCTTTTGTTTCTGTATATACTTTTATTAATTTATATATTTACGAGATGTATTAAAAACATGGTTGTAGAGATAATGAACTATTTACTGCAGCTATAGTACTGACGTAAGAATAGCATGTTGAATTGAATAAGTGATTCATGAGTGAAATTTGCTGAGTGATTTTTAGTACTAGCAAATTGTCGGCACTGATTTTGATGCGAATATTTGTTTTAAATTCATTGATTACATTATGAGCATACGCATTCATCAACGAGTGAATAGCTAACTAATGACATACGCTGAAGTATGGAGCTCATACTTATCCAGTGATTGGTTTTTCTCATGTCTAGTCCAGTTTGTTCACCGTGAGTATAATACATCTCATTTTTAAGAGCATTGAATAATTCTCATGTTGCCAAATACTGGAATAAACATAAAGGCCGCAAATATCAATTCTGATGAACAGAAAATAGGATATATTTAAAACTTCCTGCTGAATTTATTCATTTTTATATTTCATTGCAGGATATGAATTACCAGCTTGGCTTTTAAATCAACACATAGTTATATTCAAAATGAGATTATCATATTTTCAAAATTCCTTAACAATGATTACATTGATTCTATTAATATTAGCAGGACTTGCTCAAACACTTCCAATACCAACTACTGTGATTCAAGACTATAAAATCATATGTAATTCTGCAAATAATACATTAATTTATCAACATATTAATGGTACAATGCCAGATTCAAATGATCCATTATATCCACCAATTGGATCATGTGCTGTGAAATCACTTGTTATAAAAAAAGATACTCCAAAGACAAAAGCTAAATATAAAGAGGATGAAGCACGACAGAGACATCTTCTCTATATAGTGCTAATATTTGTGTTTTTGTTTGTTTATATTTTTTTCAGTGTTCATGGTGTTCGTCGTTTACCTAAAAAAAGAGAAGAATATGAAAATTGTGCAAATTCTATAAAAGCTGATGGTGAACTTAAACAACAGAGTAAAGCTTACATAGGGTTGAGAGTTTTCTTTAGTAAGAAATCACTTATTTATCATCTTTTGTTAACATTTTGTTCATTGTAAGTATACATGTTTGAATTACTTATTGATATAAATTAGTACTAACATACAATATTTTATAGACTTTTATTATTTAATTATATTGGGAAATACTTGAATAAATTCTTGACTATAATATTTAGTCCATTGGGGAATGCATTGAAAAAGATGTATTCATCAAAAGTTTATCCAAAATTAATTGATAGGGGAGCTGAAATAGTTATTTCTACACCAAATGGGAATAGTTCATTCACAAGAGAAAAATATATAGAAGTGAAAAATCCAAGGAAAATTGTTACAAGATCAGATATTGATAATTATGAATTTAATGAAGAAAGATTAAAAGAAGCTGGGAAAGCTTTTAATTTACCTTCAGAAGGACAATATATCTTTGTATCATATAGAGATTTAAAATCTACAGATTTGAAGAAGTTAGAAATATCCCAAGAAGAAAAATCATGTTTACTTTGTCTTGATGAATATTTGGAGACAGATTTTGTTGTTGTATTACCATGTAAACATTTATGTCATTATGTATGTTTAGATAATGTTGGAACTAAAGAAGAAGCTGAAACAGATCAAAGCTCTGAAGATAAGGATTCAATTTGTCAAACATCTATAACGAGATGTCCATCATGTGAATTGAATTTGGTAAGACATTGTGAATATTATAAACAGAAAAAATTGAGTCAAAGGAAAGTTCCATTTGATAATGAGCATTAATCTCTTCTATATAGAAGCTAAACTTGTTGTATAGTGTATTGAAATATTAATATAACACTCAACTTAATGTAAGGTATATACCCCTTTGTTCGGAGCACGATTTTGACACAATTTCTATTTAAACATCTCAACTTTGTGCTCATGAAATGGATTGAGAAGACTTTGAAAATAATCACTCATGACAGGGAAAAATATGTTATAAATGAAATATTTTATCCTTTTCAACTCTTTCACTTTTCACTTGAAGATGTATAGGAACCCATAAAAATTGATTAAAGATAAATGCAGTTTCCATCATTGATACAATCATTCTTAGTATTAAATGGGCTTTTAGCAGTTTCATACCTTAATTTAGGTACTGTTAATGCTTTACCTATACCCATGGCTTTATATAATAACTATGCTTATCCTGCTATGACTTCAAATGAGAATCTTGTTTACTATTTAGATGCATGTAAATCCAATGGTACAAATCCAGAACAATTAAGATCAAAAATTGGTGATGATGGAGTTTTCTATTCTGATCCAAATTCAACATTATGTTTGTATAAAAAACCAACAAGAACGAATTGGAGGGATGATAGTACAAAAGCACAGGGATCAATAAGTGTGAATCAAGATGATGATGATGATGAGTCTTCATCACCAGAAGATCATGAGGGATTGATGATTTGGGTTTGGTGTGCAATACTTTTGGGATTTTTTACAATTACCTTTATAGTTATTTTTGAAGATCTTCCTGATCAAATAAAGAATTTTCAAAGAGTGGTATCAATGATTAAAAGAGATGGTGAGGTTAGAGAACAATCTAAAGCTAGAATATATCTGAGAACTATCTGTACATGGAAGTTTTGGGGGTTAGCAATTTTATTATTTTTTTATGCACCGTAAGTATAGTGTACATTGAAGATAAGCTAAGTACTAACTGCTGATATAGAGTTGGTGTACCTTGTCATTTGGGATATCTTGCATGGAAACAAATTGTAAAATTATGGGGGAGAATATTTCATCCAGTACAACAAGATCAAACAACTGATATTGAATTAGTTGAAAATGAAAAAGGTGAAATAGTAGTTACAAGAACACAAATAAATAACTATAAATTTTTGGTAGAAGAGTTGGTGAAAACTGCTCAGTTATTCATGATACCCACAAAAGATCAATATACTTTTCAATCTCATAAAGATTTGATTCAAAGTGAAAATAAATTATTGAAAGGTCAAGCTTCATGTCCAATTTGTATTGAAGAGTATAAAGATTCAGATTTTTTGATTATTTTACCATGTGAACATACTTTCCATTATATCTGTATGGATGAGATGAGGAAATCAAATATTGAAACTTTGAATAGTCCAAGATCTCGAACAGTACCTAGTGATAAATTATTGTTGAGATGTCCAACATGTAAATTAAATCTTATTAGATTTCACCAGTATTTAGTTAAGCATAAATTGGACCCGGCAAATGTGAAGTTTGATAATAAGAATTGAATGAAAAGCCTGTTATATGATAAATTTCACCTATATTCGTAGATTTTAAGTAAAATTGTTGATAAAATTGATAAAAAGTCTATACTCTCTGTCATTTCCACCCGTGACAACTATCCCGCGAAAACATTTTTTTTTCTAAATTTCCGCGAATTATTTTTAAAGCCAATAAAATTCGTGGAAAATCAGATTTGTTAAAATGGGAAAAAAACTAAATTTGCTTAAAGCGAAATTCAATAAAACATCAACAAAACACTTTTAAAAAGGATATCATAGAACATTAATCATGTCTTCCTTCACTTCTATTGTCAAAGCATCAGATTTCATCTTAAGTACTCCAATTTTAAAATCTGTCTTTGTTCCAGCTTCAAAATTCTTCTGTGATTATGCTGGTTATAGACAAATTGGTTTAAAATTAGATGATTTAATACATGAAGAAACTCCAATTGTTCAAAAAGCTTTAACAAGATTACCAAAACATGAAAGTTATGCTAGAAATTTCAGAACTTTAACTGCTGCTCAATGTGGTATTACTCATCATTTATTACCAGCTAAAGATCAAGTTAAACCTGAAGAAGATAAACCATATTTATTACCATATTTGTTAGAAATTGAAGCTGAAGCTTTTGAAAGAGATGAATTAGATAACATTAAAGTTAACTAAATAAGGACAAGACAAAACAAATTAGAAAAAAAGAATTAAAATCAAATCAAAACATTATAAATTAAATTATAAATAATATTCACGTGTAAAGAGAGAAATAATTTTGTATATGAAATAACATCAATATAGTATTTCCATCTAGGGTAGATGGGAAAGTTATTATTAATATATCTACTATGAAAAGAATATTTGGAATGTAGATTCAATTTATATATTATGAGTGTTTAATAATGATATTCATCAGTACCTTCTTCAGCAGTATTTGGGAAACCTAATTCACTTAAAATCTTTGTTGGACCATCATTTTGAATTAATTTTAATAATTCTTCATTTTTAGCCAAGATTAAACCAATAAATCCAGCTGCATTTAAACCTAATTTACCTTGTTCAACTTCATAATAAGCTTTTGATCTTGGAACTAAATAAATCCATTTCTTGGTGAAAACAACATTATAAGCAATTGGTAATTCAGTATCTCTTAATATAGTTAAAGCTCTTTGTAATAATCCACTAAAAGCTAAAGCTAAATATTCTTCATCAAATAATTCATCTGCTTTTTTTTTTAAAGGTAATGCAAAATGAGCAAATGGTAAATCTTTACTTTGTAATGGTTCTTTTATACTTGTAGCTAAGAAAGGTTCAACATTTGAAGTTAAACCATTAACAAAAGGATTAAAATTATCTGGGAATTTTAAAAATTGTAAATGTTTATGAGGTTGAGAAGCACCAGAATTTTCACCACAATTATAAAAACCAAAAAATTTTTCATTTTTTGTTGAAGATTTTTCTAATTGATCTAAAATTTTAATTGAAGCAATTAATTCTCTTGGTGATAATGGTGAATTTTGAGATTTAAATTCAGTTGTTGTTAATAATAAATGATTTTCAGTTATTGGATATTTATTTAATAAGATATTAAATTCACCATTACCAAAACCTGATAATACAGTCAATTTTGGATCTGGATTTAAAAAGGGATTAAACCCTTCTTCTCTTTGTTCTTGTTCTGGAGCTTTTTCTTGGGTTGGTTTTTTAGCAAGACCTGGAGCATGAGTTATAACAAATTGAACATCATTATCTTCGATATAATGATTTGTTGATTCTTGGAAAACAACATCACCAGTGCTTAAAGCTTGTTGATATTTTTCATGAACTAATTGACTGAAATTCTCTGGTAATTCGAATTCTGACATTGTGTGTAATTGGTAAACCTGTTGTTGTGTAGATTGATAGTAATATGTCTTTTGACTTTATATTTTATACCGATGAATTACCAAAGTAATCTGATGATGGTACAATTTATTATATTATGATTATGTAATTCTTATGTCATCATAAATGATTATATAATATATTACATCATCAACATTTATTACATCATCTATTACATAATCATTATTGTCTACATAATCCATTACGTAATTTTCTTGAGCTTTTAATTTTTTTTGTTTTCCCAACAAAATTTCAATTTTCGTTTAAATTTCGATGACTTTCAAGTAACAAAAGCGGTGATTAATGAATTGATGGATCAGTGGAAAATAAGAAGAATACTAAGGAAATCATAGATTTATATTATATCAATAATCAAATTTATCAACAATTACAAAACAACACTTTAACCTAAACTTATCTTGTTTTATTTCAATCAATCACGGTGGTTCATTACACAAATTCAATAATAGTTCTTTGTCATATTCATATTAGATTTATATTATATTCATATTTATATTCACATTCATTTCACATTCATTTCACAAAATTTCATAGTGGTTCATGACTAGTACAATACCACAATCTCCAGTGGAACAAGATGTTGACAATAGAATAATCAATCCAGGTTCCATTCAAATCAACGTTACTGGTGCTTTTATAGTTGATGAAGAATTATATGAAGATGAAGAATCAATACCCGAAACAAATGATATCGTATTACCTTATCAAAATACTGAAAATATAAGTCATATAGCTATAGATATTGGTGGTTCTTTAGCTAAAATTGTTTATTTCACTTCAAATCAAAGTGTTAATAATAGTACTGAGGATCTTGGTCCTTTAATTAATAAAAAAATTAATTGTATAAATGGGAATGGTAATAATGGGAATAATAATGGTAATGGGAATAGTAATAATAATGGGTATGGAATTAATGGTAATGTTCGAAATGATAGTATAAGTAGTGATGATTCAAATGATGAAATATTAGATCCAAATCGTGGGGGTATATTAAATTTTTATAAAATTGAAACTGAAAAAATTGATGAATTTATACAATTTATTGCAAAATTAATAAAATTTTATAATAAAAAAGTTCATATAATGGCAACTGGTGGTGGTTCTTTTAAATTTTATGATCGTTTAAGAGATGAATTAAATGTTCAAGTTAGTAAAGAAGATGAAATGGAATGTTTAATTGTTGGGTTAGATTTCCTCATAACTGAAATTCCTGATGAAGTTTTCCTTTATACTGAACAAAATCCAATGCAATTTGTAAATCATACTAAAAAAGATATATATCCTTATTTATTAGTTAATATTGGTTCTGGTGTTTCAATGGTTAAAGTTACTGGACCAAATCATGATGATTTTATAAGAGTTGGTGGTTCATCATTAGGTGGTGGTACACTTTGGGGACTTTTATCTTTAATAACAAATGCAAATTCTTATGATGAAATGCTTTCAAGTGCTGCTCAAGGTGATAATACCTCGGTAGATATGCTTGTTGGTGATATTTATGGTACTGAATATAATAAAATTGGTCTAAAATCAAGTGCAATTGCTTCATCATTTGGTAAAGTTTTCAAAAAAAAACATTCCAAATCAACAAAAACTAATAAATCAACATTTAAAAATGAAGATATAAGTCGTTCTTTACTTTATGCTATATCAAATAATATTGGACAAATCGCTTATTTACAAGCTAAAATTCATGATATACAACATATTTATTTTGGTGGGTCTTATATTAGAGGTCATCCTCAAACAATGAATACATTATCTTATGCAATAAATTTTTGGTCTCAGGGAAATAAAAAAGCTTATTTTTTAAGACATGAAGGTTATTTAGGTGCTTTAGGTGCTTTTATTAAAAGACAACCTGAAGGTTGGGGAAGAAAAAATTCAATTAAATTAGATGAATTAAATTTATCAAAAATTAGAGAAACTTTACATCAAGAAAATATTAATGAACAATCTGCATGTGAATGAATTGATATTGATTATCATATTCAAAATTATAAATTACTATATAACTGGCTTCCAATGTGTTTAATTCTTTTTTTTTGCCATCTTTCAATATTTGACATTTAATATTGTTATTTGAAATCATATTTGTAGAATCATGTTTTTTATTTTGTAATTTCTTCATAAATTGACTGTGATGCATGAAATAATGGATTTGAAGAGTTATTACTTTTTATAATTAATTGTTTTAACTTATCTTGATGAATTAAATCAAAAATTATTGATTCAATTAATCCATTTGATGAATTAAATTTAATTAAACATTTTGTTTGAGGGAAATCTTTATAATTAAAATGTAATATATCATCATCATTAAATTCAAAATTTGAAATATTTGTTATTTTAAACCAAATATTCATAAGAGTTTTCAAATTTTCATGTTTTTGTAATTTTAATTGAATTTTGGGATCTTTAATTGTTTTAGATTGTTCATTATTAATATTTATTAATTTTTCAGTTAATTTTTCATTTTTTTGTAAACTTTCTTCATATTGAAATTTCCGATTTTGTAAATATTGAATTTTATCTTCAATAGTTTTATGCATCTTATTGATATCTTCGAGTTTTTCATCTAATAATTTAACTTTCTCTTCACTAAATTTTTGCATTTCATTAATTGAATTAATTATTGAATCTGATTCTGATAAATTAGAATATTTTGATATCAAATCTTGTAATTTTGGTGAAAGATCATCATTTTCAGTATTATTTTGATTTTCGATATTAAGTTTCTTAAGTTTATCATTTTGAATTTTAAGATCTTGTTGTTTTGCTTTTACAGATTCATAAATTTCCGTAATTTTAGAAAGACCTAATTCTTGTTCTTCACATATCTTATCGATTTTCTCCATTGCCTCTTTAATACTCTTATTCTTGAGTTCTGTTTTCAATTTCCAATCTTCAATGTTTTTATTTGCATTTTCAATATCAATTTTATTAATATTCGAATTAGTTTCCAATATTTTTCTAAAAAATCTATCTTTAGCATCTTGTTCCAAATATAAGAATTTTAATCTTTCGAAAAGATCTTGATAATTTGAAATTTGTGGATCAAGTTCCCTTGGATCATAATTAACTCCTTCTTTAGCCTTTTCTGATAATAATGTTTTGATACGTTCATTGAAATCTGTTTCGGCACTGTACAATAACGTGCTTTTTTGGAACTCTTCAAGCTCTTTTAGATTAGTTTCTGAGATAGTGTTTGATGACATGGTATGTTGTGTAGTAGTGGGTCTTTCTCTGGCTTTTTATTAGCTTCTTCTTCAATGTTTTGGTATCTTTGTTCTTTTGTTTACATTTCGAATGTTTATATACTTTTTTTTTCGCGTCAGAATTATTCGTTACGGGCAAAATTATCATAACTACAAATTTCAAAATCTACTTGGTACTCATTGATGAAAAAAAAATTCATTGTTCATTAAAAGGATTTATTAAAATAAAAGACTGAAATGAAGAAAGTCAAATAAATGCCTTGGGTGATGGAAAACAAAGGAAAAAGCAAATATATATATATGGTTCGTAATTGAAAAATTGGAAAGGTAATGATCTTTATCAACCCAGTGTGATACCTTTCAGAATAAGTTTTATAATACAATTTTGTTTCTTTTTGGTCATGATTTGTACAAGATAATATATGTGATTTTTGATGGATCAGTTCTCAGTCTTTACAAGGGTATTAGTGTTGAATGGTTTCTTGTTGTTAGTGGAAGTGGTTGTAGAATTGACTGATCCAGGTGTTGGTGTTGGTGATTGTTGTGATTGAGCTCGCTGTAATTGTTGACTTTGATTAACTGAATTAGAACGACCTTGTTGTTGTTGTAACTGTGCTTGAGGTGTTTGTTTATTCACACTGCCTGGAGTACCTTGTCTTGAAGATACACCTTGAGCTTGTTGTGCTTGTTGAAGTTGTTGTGCCTTTTGTTGTTGAGCTTGCAGACGTTGATATTGTTGATAGAACAGTTGTTGTCTTTGTTGCAGAATTGATTCTTTCAATGTTTCGTAAGCTTTTGAAAGTAACATACCACCAAATCTAATAACTTGTGTATCATTTGATATTGAATTTAATTTTGAAGGATCATCACTAAATGGTTCGTTATCATTCATATCCATGATACTTAAATCAGAATCATATTTCCAACGGTCTTCATGTCTTTCTTTTGCATCTATAGCTTCATAATCTTCAGGATCGATCATGACTTCATCTTCATCTTCAAATGGTTTCTTAATCATTGGTTTTCTATCAATATAAACTTGACCATATCTACCAACTCTTTTTCTTAATGTAAAGATTGGTTCACTAGTATTAACAGATGTTGAAAGTAATGGATTATAACGTTCAGGAATAAACTTTGTTTGTGTAGTAGGTTTTTTGAATCTATTTTTACCAGTTGTTTGATGTAATTTAAATTCCAATGCATCTTTATCATCCAAGTTTTTACCAGTTTCAATGTATTTTTCAATATCTGGGATATAACCTAATGTTTGAACATCAAAAAATGATGACGTTATTGATGAATATGGTGTATGTGATGAATCAATAATATTTTTATTGGAAACACTTAAATCAAAGAATGGATTATAAGCATCATCAGTAAAATTTGTAAATCCAAAATCAGCTTGTTTACGTTTTCTTAATTTTTCTTCAACATATCTTTGCATACTAACATCTTTAGATTTGAGTAAATGTTGAACAGTTTCTAATTCCATATCTGGAATCTTAGAAGGTGGTAATTTGACATAAGGTTGAAATTGTTGTTGACTTGAATCTGTACCAGCCAGATCTGTAGCAGTTTGCGTAACTTTTGACTTGTCTTGAGTATTGGCATTGTTTCCAACTTTAGAAAGACCTTTCTTATCCTTCTTTGTAACTTCCTCTGTAACAACTTCAGGTGGAGGAGGAGCTGGTTTTCTCTTTTTATGAGCAATAAGATCTTCATCACTATCAGTAATACCCAAATCTCTTTTATAATTCTTAACCTTACATCTGAGTTCGAAAATTTCACGCTCATTTTGTAATGCTTCTAATCTTTTCAATTCTCTTTGAGCAACCAAAAACACTAATTCTCTTGTGTTTTTCAATTCTTGATAAAGTTTAATTAATTTCTCAGAACTTTGAGTATCAGCTCTTCTTGTTTTTCTTTGTTGTCTGAATTGTCTTTGCCTGAAACAAATATAAGCATCTGAATCATCTTCACCAGTAAATTTCAATATTGGAGTGACAGTTTTACCACCTCTTTCTATTTTTCTTGACTTGAAATGTTCATAAACAGCTTCACCATACTTCTCTAAAAGTTGTTCAATGGTTCTTGGTTTAGTGGGACATTTAGCATCAAAATTTGTAACAAAAGGATGTACTTGCAATTCACTTGATAAAGATTTCCTTATATTTTCCACTGATGACTTATCAAATTTCAATATATAAAGTCTGATTTCCTCCAATGGTAAAACTTGTGTAGGATCTGTTACCAAAAATGGTTGTTTATCAGATATCACTTTTTCATAATTATAAAATATATGTTCAAATTCATCTTCAGTTAAAGGTGCAACTTCTTTCTTCTTTAGCTCTTGATTATATTTGGTTAACCATTCTTCATCAACTTCATCCATATTATACAAGCATCCTGAATAATCTTCAGTCTGACATGAAGACTTGATGTATGACTCTGGTTCGTGAAAGCGACCTTTGTAATATTTACTGGCTTCAGTCCAAACTTTTGAAGCATCTGGAGTTGGAATATAAGTTTGAGCTGTGGAACTTATACCAGTGTTCTTTAAAATCTTTTGTAAATGCACTTCTTCTTCTTCATTTTTATCAACCCCGGTCTCTATTTCTTGCAAGTCACGTTGCTGTAGGTCTTCATTATCAATATCCGATATCTGGGACTGTTTAAAGATCTGTAATGTCTGCTTTGTAGAGATCTTCCTTTGACGAAACCGATTACCAGCAGATGAGGGTAGTGGCGCAACCATTATCTTTCATCAATCAAACCCATAGAATTTTGGCAGATTTCCCTAACCGTCTTTATTTTTTTCGCCACTTGTCAATTTTTTTTGCAATTTTGCCAGCAGCGGCTTTCAAAGTGTCGTTGAACTTTCAAGCAGTGAACACAAAAGCAGCGAATTGAAATCAACAAATCCACAAATTCCCTTGAAAAATGTAATATCTGACCCAGTGCTTAACGATACCCCCTGATCGACTGTGACTATTCCGGTTTGCCTAATATGCGATTCTTTTGAGGTTGTTTGGGGGTTGTTTGACGTTGGTTTTGAGTTTGTTGTTCTGGTTCTCAACCGGGTGGCAAAAAGCTGGAAATGATCATGAAAATTAACCCCTTTACAAAAATCACGAGAATTCTTTGAAAAAATGAAAATTTTCACGAATCTTCTATGGAAATTCGCGGGTGGTACTTAACCATTACCGCTTTGGTATCACAACAATAGTATTCAAATCGTTTTATTTACAACGTATATACCATGGTGAGTTAGAAGTCTTTAATCTTCTTCCTTATCGGCTTACATCCATCAATATGAACCTGAAATATCTAAGCTTCAGTTTCGAGTGTTTACTCTTTACTCTTAAGTGGCCTTAGATGAACTCCATAATATATATAAGTAGTCTGGGTAACATGCAAATGTTTCTAGGGTAACAGTTGACAGACCTACCGAATGAGGAAATTGCGTAAAGCTTCAAGTATTATACTTTCGCAAATTTTAGATCAAGCAGGTATATTAGCTCTAGTATAACGATATCACTTTTAATATAATATACATTGGTTCACAAGAAAACTTATAATTATAAAGGCATTCATTATTCATAGTGTAAATATATACAAACATATCACTGTGGTCTATCAAACTTTCAAAAGTTCATTGTATCTATTCAAAACATTTTTGACTTTTTTATCTATAATCTTGTACTGATGAACAATTTCTTGGAAATTTTCAATCAATTCATCATTCAATATGATTCTTACCGTTGAGTTTTTTAAATCTAATTCATCATTATGATTTATATGAGTTTTAAAATTATTTGATGTTTCAAAAAATGACCAATTTTTTCTTAATTTTTCAATAGTTGATAAATTTAAATCTGTTTTATTCAAATCAATTTTCTTAACCAAATAATTTTCAAGCCAATCTGAAATAAATTCAATAGATTTATCTAGGATTTGGAAATTTTCATAAATCTTTAATCTTCTTAATTCACTCTTATTGATATGTGAAAGTGCTTGTTGACTGATTTTTGCACTTGGATCTTGTAATGATCTTATAATTTCTCTATTTGGTTCAAAATAGTTGTTCAACTCATTTAATAACTCATTACTAAATTCTTCAACTTTATCTTGGAATTTGTTCAATAAATTGAAAATAATACTTGAAAATTCTTTTCTGAATTGTAATGAAGTATTTAAAATAAAGCAAACATCATTAAAGAATTTTTTAAACTCAATGAAGAATTTAAATATTTCACCATTTTGGTATTTATTTAAATTTTGTGTTGATAGTAATGTTGATTTTTCATCAATTGTATCTAAAACTTCATACGGATCAATCTCTTCAACTTCTTCAATATAAAATTGTATAAAAGATTCCTCCAATAATGGTAAAAATTCAACATTCATAAATTGATTGAAAAATTGTATAGTTTCATCATTATCTTGTTGTTGTAGTTGATTATTACCAATTTGACTTAATAATAATTTTGAACCTTGAATAAAAGTTAAAAACGGTTCTAAGATAATTCTCATATGGAAAATATTTGCAGGTATTAATCTTGTTTGTTTCAAAAACTTTGAATCTTCAATATATGGTGAATCAATTTTGGCCATGTCATTTGAATTTATAAAACCTGGGAATAAATCTTGTAATACTAATTTGAATTGATTTGTATGATCTTTATCGTAATCAACTTTATAAAATTGAAACAATGTGTTATCTTTTTGTGAAGTTGTAGAGGTACCATTTATTGTATTACCATTCAATGATGAAGTTGCTGTTAATTTAGAACTTAGTGATAAATCATTATTAGAGATGTATGATAACACAAGATTTTTAATTTCTGACTTCAAAGAACTCCAAAGTCTATGTAGAGTTAATGTATCATTACTTGTTGATAGTTTAGATCTTGATGAGTTCACTTGTAATCCACTATTTTCTAATTCTTCAATGATTTTCAATATAACACGAACACTTTGTAATAAGAATAACAATTTTCTGAAAAAATTCCAAAATAAATCTTTAATGACAACTGTTTTGAAATTATCATTATTCAAAGATTGATCAATACCAATACCTTTTGATAATTCATCTGCTTTAGTGTTTGTATTTAGGTATTTTATAATTTTAGAATGTCTTAGTTTAGTATCTTCAGTTTGTCTATTAATCAATTGATTAATTTCATTTGCATTTCTTTGAATGATAATATCAATTGCAGTTGGTAATTTATCTAATTTATAAACAATTGTTAATAAGTGATATAATTGATTGAAAGGATTTGAATCATCAAATGTAATTAAACTTGAAGTATTATCATCATCTTCTAATGTAGACTCAACACCCGATTTCAGATCCGTTTCAGTTGATCTGGTATTAGATGTCATTAAAGATCTTATAAATTTATCAACGTTATAATGACTTGCTGCTGATGTTTCCAAAATATCAGTATCAATTGAGCTCATAATATATTTCTCTATACTGGTGTAATCTGAAGATTCTGGATTTCTATATTCATCTTTCCCACTATTAAAAGTGTTAAATAATTTTTTGGAATAAATTATATTATGAATTTCTTCGATTAATATTTCAAATAATTGTTGAGATTGAATTTGGAAATAATTTTCTAAATTTGATAATGCAGGTAAACTCCATAATTTAAAAGTTTGAGCCTTTTGTTGAACATTTTGTAAAATCAATTGAGCTTTTGAATAGTTTTTATCACTAAATGCATCATCAAGGTCATTTGGAGCTTTTTTAATATATTCAATGTTATTCAATATGGCAATCATTTCATTATAATTTTTCACATTTTCATTCAATGAACCCATACTTTCACCTGTTTCTGATATATCTTTAGATGTTGAGTTCACTGTATCTTTAATCTTATTCAAGGTATGTTGAGAATTAGCTATACTTTGTACCACAGATCTATATGAACCAACACTATCATTAAAAGCTTGAAAATGTTCGTTAACAGTTTGACGAAGACCATTTGATATACGATCTTTCAAATCTAAAAATTCACCACGTCTATGAGCCAAACCAACCGAAGTATTATCTAATAACGGTAAAGCGATGTCCAAGGGGTTTGCATCATCACCAATTGTTTGTCTCCAACTAAATTCTACCTCTGATAAGGTGGCTAATAACCCGGTTAATATCATATCTCAAGATCTCATTTTAGGCTATACTACTCACATTGAAGGTTGTCTAAACATTGCTCCATTTTAGATCTTTGTGCCTGATCTGTCATATTCACAGAGAGTGCACGTCCCCTAGTCTTTCTAGGAACATTGAGTGATGACATTGTATGTTTAGTTCCAATTCCAAATGTCTCTTAAAATTGTGTACTTTTGTTGATTTAGATGTATTTGTTTACGTATAGAAATCAATGGGATCAATTTGGTTGTGAGTGAGTTCCGACTCATCAGCTGACGCGTCACGTGTAAAAAGTTACCGGAATTCATAGGCTTTCAATTGTCCCGCAATTTGAAACTTTGTATGTGCATTGTAAAGAACTAAGATGAACAAAGGTGCTTTGATCTGAATGATTGAAGTGTTAAAATGGTGTGATTATTGCTGATTCAATATCCTCAGTGTCTTATTTCATCATTTCAGAAATTGTTTACACTCTAGGCAACTTGAATGCATCTGATACCGTTTAATTGCACTAAGTGCATACATTTCCATAGGCAAATAATGAACATCTGAGGTTGCAAAGTTGCAAAGTCGACTGTGAAGTTTGAACGTATTTTTCATTTATAAATGAATTACATTGCACTACTGTTCTTTCTAAGAGCTTCATACTGAGCATTAAATCATTTGAAACTTACCAGGTTAATTATTTTCAAATGACTGAACAATCAACTACAATTCCAATCACATGGCCTGAACTTTCACCTTCAAAACTTTCCACTGTCTTGACTGTTGCTGGATCAGACTCATCAGGTGGTGCTGGTATTGAAGCAGATGTCAAAGCTATCACTGCTAATGGAGCTTATGCTTTGACTGCAATCACTGCTTTAACTGCACAAAATACCAAAGGTGTTGATGCTGTTCAATATACAACAAAAGACCAATTTGAAAAAATTTTAAATGCCAATTTTTCAGATATTGATATTGGTGTCATTAAGACAGGCTTATTGACTGTTGATGCTATTGATGTTTTAGCTGATTATGTTACTAAATATCATGTTGGTAAACCATTTGTTATAGATCCTGTGTTGGTCGCTACTACAGGAGCTACATTGAGTAAAAAAGATGTTTTACTTAGAGCAATTGATAAATTAATCAAAAAAGCTACATTATTAACACCTAATTATCTTGAAGCTAAAGAAATTTTAAAGTATTTAAATAAAGATTTCGATATTGAAACTTTGGAAGATTTACAAAAAGCAGCAAAAATCATTCAAACTGAAACAGGTGTTGTTAGTGTCTTGTTAAAAGGTGGTCATATTCCATGGGATTCAAATAACAAAGTTGCATCTTCAGGTAATGAAAAATTCATAACAGATGTTTTATATCATTCAATTGATAACACATTCACTATTTATAAGTCAGATTTTATAACAACTGAAAATACACATGGTACTGGTTGTACTTTAGCTTCTTCAATCAGTGCAAATTTGGCAAAAGGTTATGATGTTAAACATTCTATTGATCAAGCTATTAGATATGTACATGGTGGTATTGTTGCAGCGGAAAAAATAGGACATGGGAATGGGCCATTAAACCATGTTTACCATATTGTATCACCACCAGCTCTTACAAATAACTTGAATACTTTATACACAGAAGGTCATTTTGTTGATTTCTTGAAAAATCATCCAACAGTAAAACCAATTTGGGAATTATATGTTAATCATCCATTTGTTGCACAAGTTTCATCTGGTACTTTACCAAAACATCAATTTGTTCATTATTTAAAACAAGATCATGCTTATCTAACAACATACGCTAGAGTTAACGCACTAGCAGCTGCTGTTGCTCCAGATATTGATTGTATCAGAATGCAAGCTGGTGTTTTGGAAAATATTGCTCATGAAATGACTTTACATGTTGGCAAATTGGCTAAGCATGGTGTTTATGACTTAAAATCTTTAGAATTA
This sequence comes from Hansenula ciferrii, assembly GCF_000313485.1. NCBI lineage: Eukaryota > Fungi > Ascomycota > Saccharomycetes > Phaffomycetales > Wickerhamomycetaceae > Hansenula > Hansenula ciferrii. The sequence goes on along the minus strand of NW_011887545.1, from coordinate 66,872 downwards.
AGTCGTGCTGGTAAAGAATATGCTGACCACTTATTGAATATTGCACACCAAGGTGATTGGCTTGAAATTCTTGTTTCATTATCTCCATGTTTATTTGGGTATGGTGAAGCTGCTAATGCTGCTGATTTGAAAATTACAGAAGGTGAATATTTTGATTGGGTTCAAGATTATAGAGCCAAAGATTTCAATGATGCAATGGAATTAGGTAGACAAAGTCTTGAAAAGCATTCTATCGGTATAAGTACGGAAAAGGCCTTGAAATTGGTCAAGATTTTTGCAGATGTGTCATTATTAGAGGTTTATTTCTGGAATGATGCATTAAGTGTTGAAGAAGAAAAATAATTTTAAGCTGTACTTATAAATAACGTATATATTTTCAATAAACTTTTTCATTGATAATGTAACGAGCAACTTCGTCCGTAACATGTGTTTTCCAATCATCATCTGCCTTTTCTACACCGTCTCTTACTTCTGATGATGATATAGCTAGTGCATCTGGGTCATTCTCCATCAAGTGTATCTTGTCGGCCCATGAAGTTGGTAAATCTGTTTTGCCGTCTGCGATATCTTGAACATACTTGAATTGATCTGTAATGCTTTCGTTAGCTTCATCAGATCTCGTTAGGCAAAAAGTATCATTTCTTTGTATGAACTCATTTAAAGCTTGGGATATTGGAAGTGCTGTATAATATTTAGGATTGAAAATTCTGATCAATGTATCAAATCCAACAAGGAATGCAAATCTAACTTTTGACATATCAGGTACCCAACTATCTACCCATGTTTCAAGAGCTTTTGCCTTATCGATAAATTTTGGATACTCTGTGAGTGCAACTGTGACTGGTACTTCAAATTTTTGTTGAATGTGATCTGCAAATAATGCCATCATATCTAATCTTGATTCAAATTGTGCTGGTTTAGGTAATTTGTCCGCATTATTGATTGCCAGAAGTAAAACAACATGTATGTCATCAATTGAGGTCTTCTGATCTTGTGTGTAGTAGTCAATGGTTTTTGAAACGAGTGTGAGATGACCTTTTGTGGGTGGATTAAATGATGAATCTAAGATGCAAAGTCTTGAAATGTTCTGATTTAATGGTTTTTCTCCATGGTTAGAGTAAACAACTTCAAACCCTTTTTTTAAGTTTTTAAAATTTTGCAATTGCTTGAGAAATCGTAGTGGTGGAACCTCTATACTCATTTGGCAGATTTACTATATTATATTGTCTATGGGTTGTGTGATTTGTTGATGATTTCTTTCATAAGTGAAGTAAGATAACTAGAATCTCATGATGTTTTTTTAAATTCAGCACTATTTTTCGGAAATATACCTTTATCGGAAATGTGTCAAAGATCTCGTTTTAATATAAATATATTGTACAATATACATTTGAATATTTGTTTATATATAATATAATGAATGAATAATAGCTTGGTCTACAAGATCATCCATATAGCGCCACCAACTAAAGCTGATAAGACAATTGCAGTTAAAATACCACTACCAGCTTTATCCCTCCCTGTGATTTTTAAATCATCCTGATTTAATTGATTTTGTGAACCTGAAGGGTTTGATCCAGCAGATGCGTCACCTTTAGAGGTACCACCTGTATCATTTGTTAATGGTGCTGGTCTTTCATCAATTAGAAGATTTTGTATAACCTCTAAAGCTGAAATTTCTTCACCAAGACCATATTTATTATCCCAACTACCTTTGGTCCAATCAAGACCACAAGTATGACCATCGGTACCACCTGAACATGATTTTGCTGCTCCTTCAGCACTTTTTTGTAACCAATTTTGTATAGTACTAGCTGTGGAAGGGACCAATTGTGCTGTTTGTCCTAAAGATCTCGAAAAAATAGATTTGAATGAACGTTGATCATTATTACAAGTGCCTGAGCTTTGGCAACCCTTTTCATACATAATATCATCTTCGAAAAATATATCACAACCTTTCAATAAAGAATCAACTCTATCACCCCATGTGTCATCTTCTGTAGAATTATAGGCATATGCACAGCCTGCAAGTAATAGCCCATAATTATATGACCATTCTGATTTTGTGATATCAGTACAATTATCATCAATTTCAGCACCATCATATACTTGCATTTCATCACCTTCAACAACAAACTTGACATCAACCAACCACTGGTAAGCTTTTTCGGCCACATCAAAGTAGGTATCATTCCCTGTGTATCTACCCAATCTACATGCAATGTTGAACATACATGCAGTAGAAATAGTATTCTTATAAGAATAACCTGAATTCCATGTAAAAATTTGCCATCTTAAACCACCACCACAATGATCAGGATCCCATCTTAACCACATTGTATTGAAAACAGCTTGGGCCATAGCAATCCAACCAGGTGTATCATCATCTTTTGGATTTGTAAAATTTCTTTCCGCAGCTTCTAAAACAGCTATACCCCAGAAACCTTGATCATCATTACCTTCTGTAGTACTTTGATTTTTTGGTATATAATCATTATCATCACCCTTTTGTGCAATTAAAGCATTATAAATTAGATCTTCGTATGTATCGTTTTGACAGAAAAACCAATGACCAATTAAACTACCCATAGCTTCACCAGATTCCCACCAATAGTAAGGATTTGAAAACATTCCTACTGTACCACCATATTTATCACCTTCATAATAATCTAATGTACCATCAGCTATAAGTGCTGCTGCTGAACAAATTGAGTCTTTATCACTTATATCTAAATCAACGGCTATTGTACTAAATATGAACAATGCTATGGATGTAAAAAGACCTAGAAGCTTCATTTTTAAGCAATTTCCTTCCAGACTTGAGTAGTATTGAAATAACTCTTCAATTTATATCTATTTATCTCTTAATCTTCAAAATTTTCTTTGGTTTTATTGTAATTTATGTTTCTGTTTCTTGCTTGATTATCAGTTTGAGATGTTAAACTTTAAAAAAAGCCAAGCTAAAAATTATGCAATGGTACCTGTCTAGATGTCCGCCAAAAAACGCCAAAATTGTTCCCAAAAGGTTAGTTGATTGCACTTTCGTCTTTGGTTCAAGGTTTTGAATTGGATCAAGTTTCCAGTCAAACTTTGCTTCAATCTTTTGTCGGCTTACTAAAGAATTACAATGTGAATATAATAAGTAAACATTAAAAATTATCGTCAATCTACCAATATAGCTCATACAGCCTTCTTTCTGTGTTTATTTTTGGGAATCTGCTCGAAAATGTGCAAGAGCGCAAAAAAAGGTTGTGCCAAAAAAGCGAAAAAAAAATAATAACGCGAAAACGAGCATGAGCTACGTCGCTACGTCTATAAACATCTCTTTTAATTAATTTTGATTTAATGGCGGACAATAATATCCATTTTGAAGAGTCTACTATCAACGCTAATACTACTGATTAATTACTAATGTTCAGTGTTTATATCTATATAAATAAACTGCAAACTTCAAACTTTTTAAAAAAACAAAACAAACAATAATGCAAAATAATTTAATCTATAATCTAACCAATAATGAATGAAACAACTAAAGCAATCAGTGTAATTGTAAATAAACTGAATGAATTGGTAGTTGAAGATGCAGCACTTTCTGAAATTTGAGTACCATTCTTGTAAAAATATTTATAATCATCAAATGGATGTGGGAACAAATCTTTTTCAACAAGTTTCTTAAAATCCCATTCAATTGCAGTTTCAGTTTTATAATTCCAGAAAATCCATCCTGCATTGGTATTTTCATAAGTAATCAATTGTATTTCAATGTAATGACGAATATGTTCTTTATGTTCATCAGAAAAATCTTCATAATATGTAACATTTTCACAAGATTTTTTTTCATCTTTGAATTTAAATAAAGATTCTTGAGTACCATTGACACTGTTTGCTCTAATCAATTGTGTTTCATTGAATGTGTCATCGTATCTTGCACCTGTTCCAACACCGTTTAACCATTTAGCACAATCAGTGATAGCACCTGACCATTCACCAACAATTGAAGGGTGATACTCTTGTTCTTTGGCAATACCTTCACCAAGATTTCTAATATTTTGAGCTCTAGTATTTGGTGATTCTTTAACTGCTTCAACACTGAAAACTTCATAATGATGATGATCAACAACAATATCATGGAAATAATTTTTAGAAAGACCTTTATCATGTAATTCATCATTAATAAAAGGTTTTGAAACATTAGGGTAATCATTATTTAAATGATGATTCCAATAACCTATTAGTTCAAAAGCATCATGAATAACAAATGTATTTCTTGATTCTTGTTCAACTCTAAAGTCATAATAATTATTATAATAAAATTCATATAGTTCAGTAATATTCAATTTTGGTCCAAATGGTTCATTGGCGATTTCAATACCAATGACTGTATCTGTATAATTCTCTACACCATATTTACCAAATATATAACTTAAAGTTTTGTAAGAAAGTTTAATGTTTTCTTCTTCATCTTGCCATGTTACATTACCTCTTTTACCACTATTATCAAACCCATTCTGAGAACCTGGAAGACCATGTAAATCAACCCAAACTTTCAAATCGTTTTCCTTTGCCCATTCAATAGCCTTATCTAAGTATTTTTCTTGACCTTGAACATAAGGATCGTCATCTAATAAACCAAAAGCCCAATAACCAATTGGTAATCTAATCAAATTTAAACCAAAATTCTTAGCATCTTTAAAATCTTTTTCGGTATACCAAGTAGCCCAATGCTCATCCAATTGTTTCTGAGCTTCTTCTTTCCCTAATTGTTGAGTAAATGTATATTCATCCACTGGAATCTCGGTTTCATCATCACCAAATTGTTCAAATAATGAAGGTGTGATATATGGTTCAAGAACAAACCAACCACCAAATGTGACACCTTGGATTTTTTTATCTTCATCATCATAATCCCAGATGGAGTCATCTGATCCGTTCAAATTTCTCTTGATATGAAATGCTGAACATAATTGTAATGATATGACACTTAAAATCAGTGTATTAAGTAACATGGTTTCTATTTTTGGCACTTGAGATCTTTGAAATTATAATGAATTGTGAATAACTTTGACTCCCACCCACACTTGTGCTGATGATGATGATGTGTCAATGAGTGACAAGAGACAGGGAACACTCTGAGCCTTCACAAAAGCTTTGAAAGTTGAACCCCTTTGGATTTTGTGGTTTTGTGTGTTTGTGTCTTAAATTCCACGTCTTTTTGACTCAAATCTCGTCTTTGTGTAAACATAAATTCTTGGAAACCCTGCATTGACAATTTCGAAATCTTTGACTTGTGGTTTTCAATTAGGGCATGAGTTTATGAGACAACGACATAGTATATCTGGTAGCTGTTCATTTAGCCAGAAGATGCAACTTGAATCTAGTAGATACCAACTAAATAGTAAACAAAACCTTTTCGTCTCATTCTTCATTTGCACCAACCCCCATATATACTGGTGCTGACACTGTGCTTATGTCAGGCTGTGTAGTGAAAGGTACTGGTTGTGATATCCCTGACCACTGATAACTGATAACTGATCATGCTAATATCACAGTAGCCTAATTAATGTGATGGAAAGTCTGTTTGTATAAATATTCCATTGTCAATTTTCTTTTTCCTTCATTGTCCCTGTTCATTTTTTGAGTGGTTATTTCAAAAGAATAAACGGCTAAACTTAATTTCCCCAGATGAAAATTGAGTCTTTTCATGCTTTGATGACTTATTAATGAGGAGTTCACTGGGAAGTAAATTCAATATGGATGATTATAAAAGAGCCACTACTTCACTTTAGGGACAATGAGTTCTTTGTCTTCTAGTCTTCAAAAACATTGTTCAATATGTCAAGATTGGATAACAAAATTGTACTCATTACTGGTGCTGCATCAGGTAATGGAGAAGCAACAACAAGAGAATACCTGAAAAAGACTGAAGGTAAAATCAAATTAATATTAATTGATATTAATGAAAATAGATTAAAAGATTTGAAAAATGAGTATTTGCAAAAATACACCAACTTAACAAATGATGATGTTTATACAAGTTATGGTGATTTATCTAAATCTGAAAAAATTCATGAATTTTTCCAAAAAATACCTAAATCATTGATTGAAAACTTGGATATCCTTATAAATAATGCAGGTTTAGCAAGAGGTTTAGAAAAAGTTGGTGAAATTGATCAAAAAGATATTGATTTAATGTTTAGTACAAATATTTTAGGTATGATTACATTAACTCAATTGATTGTTCCAATTTTCAAGAAAAACAATAAAGGTGATATAATTCAATTAGGTTCACTTGCAGCAGAAGATCCATATCCTGGTGGTTCAGCTTATTGTGCAACAAAAGGTGCAGTTTCAACATTCACCACTTCATTAAGAAAAGAATTGATTAACTATAACATCAGAGTTTCATTAATTGAACCAGGTATTATTAGAACAAATTTCTCAAATACAAGATTTAATGGTGATGAGACTAAAGTTAATAATGTATACAAAGATTATGAACCTTTAAATGCAGATGATATTGCTGATTTAATCATTTATATCACTTCTAGACGTGAAAACTGTTCAGTTAGTCAAGTTGTGATTTTACCTACACATCAAGCAACAATGAGTGATAAGGCATACAGATGATTTAGCTCCACCAGTACTTTTCATGAAATTTTGATAATATAATATATGGATTATGAACGAACTTTTAGCCTGATTTGTAGCTTTGATCGCGTTCTGAAATGTTCAATGTCGTAGAGATTATATTAAAAGGGAAAAAAATCCGGGGTAGCATACAGCGAAAAAAGGATAAATAAAATTAAACCCTCAAAAGATCCAACACCTATATCAATGATCTAATTTCGACAATTTTATGACTTTCAAACTATTAACTTGATAGATTCATAGCTATTCTTTAATGTTCGAATCACTTAAGGGTAAAACAGTGCTAATCACAGGTGCTTCCAGTGGTATTGGTGAAGCAACAGCAAAGACCTATGCTGAAGTTACAAATGGGGAAATATCCCTAATTTTATTAGCAAGAAGATTTGATAAATTGAAAGAAGTTCAAAAATATATTAAAACAAAATTGCCAAATACTAAAATTGTTGTTCAATCAATTGATTTATCACAAACAGATCTTATTTTACAATGGGGTGATTCTAATCAAGAACTAATTAACAAATTAGATATTCTTGTTAATAATGCTGGGTTTGCACATGGATTGAAAAACATTGGTGATATTCCACACTCAGATGTTACAAATATGATTAACACAAATTTAACCGGTCTAATAACATTAACACAAATTGTGGTTAAATCTTTCAAATTTAGAAATACAGGTGACGTTGTTAATATTAGTTCAATTAGTGGTAAAGATCCTTATATCGGTGGGGCAATTTATTGTTTAACTAAAACTGCTATATCAACATTTTCTGATGTCTTGAGAAAAGAATTCAAAGATACAAATGTTAGAATTATTGAAATATTACCAGGTTTAGTACAAACAGAATTTGCATCTGTGAGACATGATGGTGATTCTTTAAAAGCTGAAAAAGTTTATCAGATTTATGAACCACTTAGTTCAAAAGATATTGCAGAGGGGATTATTTGGAGTACATCAAGACCACCAAATGTTCAGGTGGCTGAATTAATGTTGCTCCCTACTCATCAAGCTTCAATGAGAGATGCTGATATGCAAAGATGAATTAGCTAAGAGATTGATGATAAGTATTATAGCTAGTAATATGAGCATAGTATCTAACTGGCTTAATATATATCATATTTCATTTTTTTTTTATTATTGTAGGCTCATATATCGTGAAATGATTTAACTCTCAATTTCAAATCTGTATTACAATTGTGCCCAGGAATTAGTTTTAATTTTATTCATATAATATAGACTTTCGATATATTGTACGTCGGAGTTTATCGGGTTTAGCTTGAAAGCTCTTGAATTTTAATAAAACTTACTTTTGAGCCCAAAATAACGTATTAAGAGCTTGAAAAAATCATAAAAAGTATAATTGAGTGCCATAGTATGTTTTTGTAGTGTTATTTAGGCGAAATTCAACAAAACTAAATTTAAAGTTTTTTGAAATATGGACTTATATTTCTTTAATATTAACTTTCAAAATGTAGTAATTAAAAAAACACAAAATTTCAAACTTTGAAAAACACCTTTTTGAAAGCACTATGAGATACTTTACCTTTAAAGGACCATATATGAATATTTTAAACTCTCCTTCTTTATACAAAAATATCTTTTAATATCTAATATTCCATATCTTAGTTTATTGCTTACCAATCATTACATAAGCAACGGTTTTTCGTGATATTTGTGTTTTTTCCCTGCAAAAAATTTAGAGGTTAAAAAAAAATCAATTCGATCTCCCATAATTACAAAGTGAATTACATACGTACACGTTGGGAAACAAGGAAGGTTTAGCTGTTTCAAAGCTATAGTTCAAGATATTTTGGAACCAAAAGAATACCCTGATATTGACAGAATAAGTAGATCCATCTGAGGATGTCCACAAATGATGCTCTGAGGTCCAAGAAACAATTTAAATCTCAATCTGTGAATAGTTTATTCAGACAACAAGCTAGTTTATCTGAGAATCAAGATGGGAAATCTTCTACAAGTTCATTAGCACTTAAAAAGAAATCAAATGGCTCTACAACTAAATTGAAATTGGTTTCTAAAAAATTGAATACTGTCAATAGATCAAAATTAGAAAAAAAAATATCTGAATCACCAAAAGAGAATTCTCCAGCACCTGTTTGGAATAGCAGGTCATCATCTCCTGAACTAAAGAATAATCAAATAACTCCCAAAGGAAAGAATGATACTCCATCCACTACCAAAGAGAACAATTCAAATATTGAAAATATTAAAAATAAGAATATAGTATCAAATGTTCAAGAAACCCCTGAACAACCCAAACAACTTAATAGTACAACACAAACACCAGAAACTGTTCCATCATTACCAGACCAGATACCATCACCAGATACAACACAACAATTAACAGCAGAGACTACAAATGAAGAAGAGGAGGATAACATGTGGCTAGATTTACAAAATCAAATACATAATGAAACTAAAAATACTCAAACTAATGATTCATCTTGGGCTTCAACAAATACAAAATTAGCAAGCTTTAGAAAATCTTCACAAACCCCAACAGGTATTCAATCATTGAATCAATCACCTTTAATCTCAACATCAAATAATAACAATAATAATAATGATTTATTTATCGAATCACCAGTGGATTTTTTCAACTTGAATAATACAAGACAACTTTCATCAGAATCCATCTTTTTCAATAAACAATTCAATAACAACAACAACAAAAATATTAATAACCAAACACCTGATTCAATGTTACATAATGGCTATCCTCAAATAAGCTCCCCTAATATACCAGAAAATAATCCGTGGAGTACAAATTTTAATCTATGGGGTAATGATGATAGACAATTATCAGCAAAAAGTGATTCATTTCTTTGGTCACCATTCAATCAGAACCCTCAAAGCTCAATTGAAAAAAACGATGATCCTTTGAAAAGAATTGGTTTAGAATCTCAGACCAGAATTACATCAAGATTTTTTCCTTCACCTAATATCAAGCAAGAGAAATCATCCCCCATTCCAACTCAACCATTAAGATCGGCTTCTGACAAATTCGTTGAAGAATTAACTAATAAAAAGTCAATTGAGGAAAGCATTGATGGTATCATTAAAACCATTGGACCTAAAACTATACATCCAAGTTATCTGAAAACTTCAACATTTGAACTAGAACTGGAATCATCCTCTGGAAATCCATATTTTTCTTCACAAACACCACCTCCACCATCATCATCATCATCATTGTCATCTATTAATATACCAGTTTCATTCCCGGGATCAAGAATTAATAGTAATACAAGTGTCAATATGAAAAATAATACAACACAACAAGAGCTCAAGAAGCCAAATTTATCAACAAATGATCAATATTACCCAGAAGGTTTTGCCTCAACTTTTTATAAAAGAGGTATAAATAATTTCATGTTTGTTAGAGAGTTACAACCTAAATTGATTACATCAAAAGCTAAAGATACAGTGGAAGTTCGAGTTTCATTACCTTCAATAAAGACCAATATCCAGGCTGAAGAAGATGTTTTTTTCAAAATGAGATGTTACATTATAAATGTTAGTCTGAGAGAATTGAATGGTAGAAACAATAATGGATATAAAGTATCACAGAAAGCTAATGGGCATATTAATAATAGTAATTATAACGGTAATAACATTAATTTTAATGGGAAACCAAGATTCGGTAATTCGAATTATAAAAAGGGACACAGTAACGGGTATTACAGGAAGAGTCAATGACCAGGGAATATAAAACGATCATTTACAAGAGGGAAATTAGAATAGAAACAAAAACTATGTGTATAATGAATTATAGTGTTTTAATATGAAAAGTTTATATTTATAGAATCTTTTTGCTTAATTGGTATGTACTATTTACTGTGTAGGCTATTTAATTATCACCCGCGAATTTTTATAAAAAAGAAAAACTGTTGATTATCAAAAAAGGGTCTGATTAACTGCATTTTTGGAAAGAAGCTATATTTGTTCAAGTGTGTTCAGGTCAGTGGTATTTTGATAGAAGCTTCCAGTCATAAGTATAGAGATGGCACAACTGCGGGAAGATCTGGATGCCTACAGGTTGTTCAAAGAGCTCCTGGGAGGGTTCGGAGAGTTTGATGTCTATGAATTAACTGCGGGAACAATAACAACACCAGAGAAATTTATTGAACTATCATTTCCAGCTTATTACATTACGAATATAACATCAGCAGTGTTCAATAGTACGGAGTTTAAGAATGAGGTGATGGAAATTTCAAATGAATTAGAACCAATGTTTTATAATAAAGAATCATTTGTTGGAGGTGTTGCAACTATATCATTTGTTTTATCAGGTACCACTACAGCTAGTTGGATGATGTTTTTACTATTGTTTCTTGCTTCAAATACTATACCCAATTCTTTAATTTTAACAAATTTATTTTTTTCAGTTAGTCATAGTGTTATGCTGGTCAAATTAACTAAAATTTTACAATGTCAATATAGTCAAAATTATTCAGATATGGATGAAGTTAAAAATTGTATAACATTTGGTACAAGTTATCTTGTTGTACGATCCATATCCACATTATTAGTTTGGATTTCATGGGTTGATATAATGGTTCAAATATCAAAATATTCATATAAAAAGAAAATAATTATATGTGGATGTATTTTAAGTATTATAAATTTTGCAATTAGATTAGCATATGGATTTTTATATACAAGAATGGATAATAATGAACCAGGATTTAAAGCTATAAAAGGTATACATTATGCTTTTGACTACTTGATGTTGATAATATTTATTTGTCAAGTTGCTAGATATACTATTAGAAAAAGACAATTTGCATACAATAGGAAAACAATGGCTTTAGCAGTTTTCAGCTGGATTATAATGTTGACACCATTTGTTTTTTGTACTATAGATGTTATTTCATATTCTTTGAGAACGTGGTCATCATATATTTTTTCATTTGCTATTTTATCTTCTATAGTGGTTATTTGGGAATGGATTCATACAATAAGAATAATGGAATTGAAATATGAAAGAAAAGCTGTCTTGGGGAGAAGGATTTCCAATGATAGTTTCTTAGATGACCCAATGAATCCTAATTTAGATCCAAAACATCATCATAATAATGGATATATCCTCAAGAGTTTGAATTTACTTACACTTTTATCATCATTAAATTTCTGGGGTAAGTTACAAAAATATTTTCAAACGAAAACTCATCAATATTCCCAGGCAAACTCGGATCATCCAGAAGATGTGTCATTCATAGAGATGGTAGATGGACTATCAAGACAAAGCTCATATCAAGGGTCAGCAGTATCGTATGATAATCACCCAGAGTTTAACATAGATCATCGGTATCTAAGGAACACTCCTTCTTCTTTTGCAGGAAGTCGAGATACACCTTTAAGTATGAGACCAGCTTCTTCTGAACCACCACGAAGCAAAGGCCCCACCCCTCGTATCAACGAAGAATCTACCCAGGAATCCCATGAAACAAATGACGACCAAAACAAATACAACTAACGAAATTATGACTAAACTTTGTATATTTTAATAATGAAAAGTTTTTATTTATTCAATATTGATCTAATTTGTATGGAACTTTTCAACCCCGGAAATTTATTTTCTGGCAGATTCTAGAAAATTCCGACTCCAATTTGAGTCAAAGGTATAAAAGAACTCGTAACTCCATGATTTGACAGTTATTTGAAAGCTAGATTGCAAACAAGATTAGCTGTTAACTTACTGAAAGATAAATGCTAAGCAAGAGAATTCCATCATCATTAAGAGTTGTGCACAAGCTGGAGTCTTTGGGGGTAAATCATGCCTCCACAAGATCTCTATCCACTTTAATCAATAATCAATCTTTGAAAAATGCTAGGTTTAATTATAATAATCACAAAGCTTTGAGTCCAAAGATCTCCTTAATTCAACCTGCTAGATTTGCAAGTAATGGTCCAGGTGGAAATGGTGGTTTCAGAATGAATATGAACCAAGGACAACAAGAAGAGGAGAAACCAGCTTTAGAACAATATGGTACAAATTTAACAAAATTAGCTGAACAAGGTAAACTAGATCCAGTTATTGGTAGAGATCAAGAAATAAGAAGAGCCATTCAAATTTTATCAAGAAGAACTAAAAACAATCCAGTCTTGATAGGTAGTGCTGGTGTTGGTAAGACAAGTTTGATTGATGGGTTGGCTCAAAGAATTGTTAAAGGTGAAGTACCAGAAAGCTTAAAAAATAAACAGTTAGTTGCTTTGGATCTTGGTGCTTTAATCGCAGGTGCAAAATTTAGAGGTGAATTTGAAGAAAGACTGAAAAAGGTTTTAGAAGAAATTGATCAAGCAAACGGTGAAGTTATCATATTCATTGATGAAGTTCATATGTTGTTAGGCTTAGGTAAAACTGATGGTTCAATGGATGCTTCAAACATCTTAAAACCAAAATTAGCAAGAGGGTTGAGATGTATCTCTGCTACTACATTAGACGAGTATAAGATCATTGAAAAAGATCCAGCTTTATCAAGAAGATTCCAACTAATCCAATTAAATGAACCAACTGTGGAAGATACAATCAGTATCTTGAGAGGTTTGAAAGAACGTTATGAAGTTCATCATGGTGTTCGTATCAATGATTCGTCATTAGTGTCAGCTGCTACTTTAAGTAATCGTTACATTACTGATAGATTCTTACCAGATAAAGCTATTGATTTGGTTGATGAAGCTTGTGCTGTCTTGAGATTACAACATGAATCTAAACCTGATTCAATTCAAATACTTGATAGAAGTATAATGACTATTCAGATTGAACTGGAATCATTGAAAAAGGAAACAGATCCTTTATCTGTTGAAAGAAGAGAAAAATTAGAGAAAGATCTAAAGCTAAAGCAAGAAGAGTTGAAAAGACTAACTGAAGTTTGGGAAACTGAAAAAGCTGAAATTGATGCAATCAAAAATGCTAAAAAGGATTTAGAACAAGCTAAAGTTGACTTAGAAATTGCTCAAAGAGAAGGTAATTACGGTAAGGCTTCTGAATTACGTTACGCAAAAATCCCAGAATTACAGAAAAAAGTTGAAATAAGTGAACAAGAAGATCAGAAACAAGATTCAATGCTACACGAATCAGTTACATCAGATGATATTTCAAAAGTTATATCTAAAATGACTGGTATACCAATTGATACTGTTTTGAAAGGTGATAAAGATCGTTTATTATACATGGAAGATTCTTTGAAAGAAAAAGTTGTTGGACAAGATGAAGCTATTCACGCAATTTCAGATGCTGTTAGATTACAAAGAGCTGGTTTGACAAGTGATAAGAGACCAATTGCAAGTTTTATGTTCTTAGGTCCAACAGGTACAGGTAAAACAGAATTAACAAAATCTTTAGCAGAATTTTTGTTTGATGATTCAAGTAATGTTATAAGATTTGATATGTCAGAATTTCAAGAGAAACACACTGTTTCAAAATTAATTGGTGCTCCACCTGGATATGTTATGAGTGAATCTGGTGGTCAGTTAACTGAAGCGGTCAGAAGAAAACCTTATTCTGTTGTTTTATTCGATGAATTTGAAAAAGCACATCCAGATGTTTGTAAAGTTTTATTACAAGTGCTAGATGAAGGTAAATTAACAGACTCACATGGTACTCACGTTGATTTTAGAAATACAATAATTGTTATGACATCGAATATTGGTCAAGATATTTTGTTACAAGATGAAGAAATTAAGAGTGATACAGGTATTGTTTCTGAATCCACAAAGAATAAGGTCATTGAAGAAATGAAACATAATTATCCACCAGAATTCATAAATCGTATTGACGATGTTTTGGTGTTCAATAGATTATCCAAGAAAGTCCTACGTAACATTGTTGATATTAGATTGAAAGAGGTCCAAGAAAGATTAAATGATAAGAGAATTACTTTAGAATTGTCAGATGAAGCTAAAGATTGGTTAACAGAACATGGTTACGATAATCTATATGGTGCTAGACCATTGAACAGATTGATCCAAAAACGTTTGTTAAATCCAATGGCGATCTACTTGTTAAAAGGGCAAATTGGTAATAATGAAACTGTTAGAGTTGGTGTTAAAGATGGCGAGCTGGATATTCTTCCAAATCATGAAGAAGGTGCTATTGATGAAAATCAAAATGCATAGGATAAACTGATCAATATCATGTATATATATATATATAAATTTTATGACTTGAATGAAAATAATAAAAAAAATAGACCGTAGCTATAAGTAATTCGTCAGAATTATATACTCTCTGTATATGATTATTTGTAATTTCTGAATCACATAATGTACGGTTTGACAATTACAACTATATTAGATTATAGTCATGTATAGATCAAATAAATAAAATAAGGTATAATTTGTTCAATAAATATGCCGATATAAATAAATATAATAATAAATATATAAATAATACGTTATTGGTTTAAATTCCTTATAGAAATTTAGACAGGAGCTGCTCCCTGAAAATCAGTAATTGTTGGGGTTTCAGGATCGGCTTCAATAAGCGTCTCTGTCCACTTGGTTCCACTTTTCAATGTTTTAGGACTTAGCTCATTGATTCTCTTTTCCCATATAATATCAGCAGGATCTTGATCAGGCTCGGACCATTCAAAATTATCACCACCAGATAACCAATATTCTTGCATCATTATTTCACTTTCAGGCTCAACAGGTTCCAAGTCTTTACTATCTAGTTTATGCACAAAGTTAGCACTTAAAAACCCTTCAACACCATTAAGCTTAGAGTCAACCTCAGCAACTCTTGTGAGCATTTCAAGTTCATCTGAATGTCTAGATCTATAAATTTGCGAAACACCTTTTTGGAATTGAATAAGTGGCGATTGACCTGTAATCTTATCACTGAATGATAAGGTCGCGAAAAGTGTCATATTCAAGACATATGTAACAATCATAGCATAAACACCAACCATTGGTTCTAAGCCAGCACTTCTAAAACCAATATCGACAGTACCGACTAATCCACCAAGACCAGCGAAATATTTCATCAAGGTATGAGCTTGTTTTTGCCTTTTGTATGCAATGAATTGAGGTGACCCGGTGGTAAGTTCGACCACCTTTGTAGCAGACTCAATGTCACCATCCCATAATAAATGCCTGACAGGAAGCATCGCTGTCGATCTAGGAATATGTGCCTCTGGATTTTTGGCATAATAAACGTTGATGATTTTTATTATATGACTTGCTGGTGGTTTTAATACCATTATCTCCTTTAATGATTCTTGATTTATTTTGAAGTTCGGAGAGCTTAAGATATCATCAATAAGCTTTGAAACTTGGACTTCATTTCTCTTTGAGTTAAAATTAAGTACATCTTTGATCATTTTAGTGAACGTAGTTGTATCAACTTTGACATCTCCCTTTGTTGAATTTAAGGTTTGCTTAATTGAATTTGTGAGTTTAACTAGATTCTGGTGCTTATTTAGAGTCTGACCCGTACCAAAGCATCTCCTGTTTATACCAATCTTCAAAATTTGATGGAGCATCCTAGCTGCTGTTGCTATGTATAGTTAATATTTAAAGTTGTAATTAAACAGATGTTGAAGATCCGTTTTTCTGAACATGAACTGGGGTTAAAATTCGCGGGTTATTATTCTCCATCTAAAGCCTGCAATTGAACAAAGTACACTTTAGTACTGGTACTGGCTCAATAGTACTTTCAAATATGCTCTCGATAATATTGTTACATACTAAAGAGTATATATCAAAGTTTTGTACACCTCAAGGTCTTTTGAAAGCCAAAAAAAAAAAAAATTAACCGGTTTTGACCCAAAAAAGGTTCAGGCGAGATTCGAACTCGCGACATTCTGTGGGTGAAACAGACGTGATAACCACTACACTACTAAACCAAATTTTCGAAAAAATTAACTGCTGAAAGAACCTACAGTATTAAAAGTTTTGATATTTAGCCGCGGGCCGCCGGGGGGTTTTCAACATTTTGATGTTGATATTATCATTTTCAAATTATAGAACTGTCATCACAGGAAGTATTCAGTGATCCAGAGCTACATTTCACCCTTCTGACTAATTGAATGACGATCATCTGTAATATAAGTACACGTTTAATGAGCTTAAAATTTGGTATAAATGTAATATGATAATTCAGAATTAGTTCTATAGTGGTACCACGAGCATTGAGTAGGGCCTATTATCATGGACAAATTGGGATAGTTATATAAAATATTAAGCTTCCAATAAGGTATACCTTGTGTCACAATGACTGATAAGTACGTCATACTTAGGCCGGTCTCTTATATAGCTTATACTAATTTTGTTAAATCACAACATCTGAAATATATAGGAAAAGCACCTGGTGGATCAGTTTGATAATAAGCTAAATTTTGAGTTAGTCCTAGTGTCTAAAATTTAACATTAACCATGAGGTGTATGATCTTTTGATACACTAGCTTCATCTTTATATATTAATATTATACCTGATCAGCCTCTCAATGATTGTCTTGAACCGGTGGGTTTAGCTGACAGCTAGTAAACCAAATTGAATAATTTAAAATTAGCTAGTATGTGCATGAATAGAATCAGGCACAAGGCCTAGTGTATGTAGGAATAGTTATCTTGATAATATTACCATCTAACCACCCGATAATATAGCAGAATAGCATCACAATTCACAATATTTTACGCGATAACTGATATTAATTCAGTGTCCACCAGAAGCTGTAACTGAATAAAGATCAAGAGATGGTCTGAATCGCTTATTGGGAATTAATCCAACGGTTTTTAATCCGTAACAACAAAATGAAATATACCCAAGAGCTCAAGCCCTCAAGCCTCAAGCCTACCTTTGTAACTTACACAATGTGTATTATGAGGCGGACCACCACGCTCCCAATTAATCCGATTCTGTGCCTCAGTTACCTTAAGTTTTAACACACTAATATTTGAATCTTCAGAAATTTAGCACCTAGACCTTGGGATATTTGTTGCAGTTAATCCGGTTATTGATTTGTGAGGTTGTTTTGGTTTTCTAGGTACTCCTTATGATGAGGCTGAAATATTCCGGATTCCATGATCGTGGACGTGAAGTCTGAAATACAATCCACCCAGCTTGAGCCTTGAATAACAACTAGATACTATAGTGTAACTGAGTCTAGGACTTAATGAGGTTTCAATACTTGATTACTATTGGATTAAATTTTTGAGTCCAAGTATTTGGGTGTAAAAAAACAGCTGATTTCAGTAATTTGGTTATAAAATATCCCGATCTAATAATTTCTAGAAACAGTACAAACGTCTTTTTTAGTGGGACGTTTACATAAGCGATTATATACATTAACGTGGGACGATTCGTGGGGTCTCTAAAAACCTGTCAAATTAAAATTAAAGGCACCAAAATTACACAAAACCACACGTCGACAGCTGGGAGTGGATAACTGAATGACGTTAAACTAGTCTTAGCGTCTTAAATTATATTAGATTTTACAGAATAATATCATGAGGTATACTAGCCTCGCTTTAGTCTATAATTCATTAATTCTGTATTTCATTTTTATATACTATAACGATTTCGCTTTATATTATATATAGTTTTCTATTGATCGAAACAATCGTTCATTATCAACAGGAGGTTAAATAATTAGCTGTGATGTAGGTTGTATGAATATTTATATGATCTATTATATGTCAAATTTTTGATCCCATGAATCTAATTTCATGGTACCATTTAAAGCCAAATTCAAATGCATCTTGAAAGCATCTCTTAAAATATGTGGTTGATGTAAAGATTTAGTTTTTTGTGTGTAATGTTCAGCTCTATTAACGTAATCTAATAATTGATCAACATAATCTGGATGAGCAATGTTTTTAATGATTTTTCTTGATCTTTCTTTTGGTGATAAACCTCTTAAGTCAGCTAAACCATGATCAGTAACCAAGACGTCCAAGTCGTGTTCGGTATGATCAATATGAGAAACAAATGGAACAACACATGAAATACCGGTTGGATCAACTTTTGAAGGTCTTGCAGCTGGTGTATGCATGATAGAAATTTTAGCATTTCTTAAGAAGTCACCAGAACCACCTAAACCATGTAACATTTTAGAACCTGAAACATTTGTAGAGTTAGCATGTGCATAAATATCAACTTCGACTGGTGTATTCATAGCAATGACACCTAATCTTCTAATAATTTCTGGAGAGTTTGAGGTAACTTGAGATCTTAAACATAATTTGCTTGAGAATTCATCCCAGTTGCTAAAGAATTTTTCAAAACCTGGTTCGGTTAATCTAATTGAAGTAGCAGTAGCGTAATCTAATGAACCATTTTGGAATAATTCTAAAAATGAATCTTGTAAAACTTCAGTCCAAACAGTCAAGTTCTTGAATTTAGCATCAGCTAAACCTTCAATAACAGCATTAGCAATGTTACCAATACCTGATTGTAAAGGATGTAAGTTTTCTGGAACTCTACCAGAGGCAACTTCAGCTCTGAAGAAGTCAACCAAGTTGGCGGCAATAGCTTGGGACATTTTATCAGATGGAGTATTTGCTGGAACTTTATCTTTTTTGGTTGATTCAACAAGAGCAACAACTTTACTTGGATCAATTGGAATTGCAGTAACACCAGATTTATGAGAAGCTGAAGTGTATGGTAAAGGTGGTCTGTTTGGTGGATTGATTGGCATATCAATATCATGTAAACCTTCAAAAGATGGTGTAACTGTGTTTAATTCAATAATAATTTTATCAGAAACTGACAGCATTTCTGGGGAGGCACCAACAGCTGGACCTGGAACAATTGAACCATCTTCTGTAATAGCGGTAGCTTCAATGATTGTATAATCTAATAAATCATTTTCTTTTTCTTTTGTGTAGAAACCATAGGTTAAATCTTGTGGGAACATTGATAAATGCTTATCAAAAAATTGAATTTTACCATCGTTGATATTTTGAGCAATTGGTTTACCAACTTGATGAGGAGCTCTTCTTGCAATCATGTTGTTAGTAGCCCATCTACTTTCTTCAGGACCAGCTGAAGCACCAACAAATAAGTTGAATTGTAATTGACCTTGTAAATTGTTATCTTCAACATGTTGAGCCAAAGCATCTGGAACAACTTTAGGAGCACCAACACCAGTGAAACCTGACCAACCTAAATATTGACCATTTTTGAATAATTCCACAGTTTGTTCTGGAGTTCTTAATTTTTGTAAATATGGAGCATATCTAACTCTTTGTTTCAAGATTTGTGACATTGTGCAAATGAAAGAACGGATTAACTATAAATCAACGGATAAATCAAGAGATGAAATTGAATATAAAGAATCAAATTTGAAACTTGACGAATGACTGTTTAAATATACCGCACTGCTAAAATAAAGTACAAATTCAAAAGCTTTGTTTACAAATCTGGTTGGGTCTTTGGAGGGGAATTGAAGGCTTTAAATATTATACAAGTAGACTTTCCACTTTCTAAATTCCGAGGGCTCCAGGAAAACTTGGAGAAAAGTGGGAGATCTTAAAAATCTGGAGGGACTCGGTGGGCTTGAGGTGTTAAGTCCAGAATAGAGGGGTGTACATAATTGGGTATATAATTAGCGAGATCAAGGGACTAGAGACTACGATATCTTCAACACTTTACTTCAACAATTGATCATGATGAATCTTTCAAAATCTATTAAATCTATTAATGAAATACTTTCTATGATTATTCATTTCAGTATACCTCGAAACTCCTATGTCCTATACAATAAGCACTCAACGCTCACGGACCGGCGCCCGAATCGCTCATGACTTGATCACACTCCAAGGAGCAATGGAATCTAACAAATTCACGAGCTTAACTATGGCAAAGGGACAATTTACCAATATATACTATGAATAATTGTCAGGTGGACTCCACAATTTTTGGAATCCAACGATCCAACCAACCGGCTCCCGGTTTACTCCTATTGTAACCTCAATTGTTCAATTAGATGACAGTATTATTTCATCGATCATTTGTTAATTGAGCTATATATATTTTGAGTTAGACCGCTCAATTCTTTTGTCTTTTGTTTGAATATGTTGAATATATTATGTTGAATCAGCTTGTTGGTTTGTGGCTTGTTTTGACGTGTATAGTATTTATTTTAGTTAATTTTATCTTCTCCAACTTTTATTTGATCTTGCGGCGGGCCTATAAATAATCGCAATCGACTATTGCTTCCTAAAGTGGTCAATCGAGGCTAGATAACACATTAAAAATTAAATATATGTGTACTACAATTTAAACGTTTAAACGATACCCCAATAATTTTGAACAATAAGTTAGTCTCTTGTTTATTCATCATGTTTTTGCAAATATCTATAGTAATTTTCAATCAAGATCCGATCATTAGACCAATTTTTATACCTTAAAACTAATTCTCGTATTTCCAAAAGTTTCTCCATTGGATTATGATTTTCAATTGTTATATCTGTTTCAATCAGTACAGATTCATCAGGTATTATCTTCAACACATTTTCTAATTCATCCCTTTTAGCATTATTATTGATAAATGAAGATAATGATATGAAAAAATGGATTTTAGATTTCTTGAATGTTTTGATGAAGAGTTCTAATGTTTCAATTGATCCCGTATATGAATGTAAGCATATTGATCCAACATAATTAGGATAATCTTTCAACACTTTTAACAAAATTTCATGAATAACACCACTTGTTTTGACATTATGTATTGATATACTTAAATTCAATTCAAACGCCACTTTCAATTGTTCAATAAATATACGTTTTTGATGATCCATATTCACTTTATAATTTGTCAATCTTATATCTTGTTCCTTTCCACAACATTGAGGATTACCATAGAATCCAGATGTGGGTATTCTAAATAACTTATCAAGGCCAATCTCTCCAATGACGATGGGTTTTTGATATTTGGGTATCAATTGTTTAATCATACTCAAATGCTGATGAAAATCAATTGGATCTGGTAGTAATGTCAATAATTCATTATCAACAGATTCTTTCTTGAAAATTTGAGAATAATGTTTTTGTTTATCAAATACTTGATCTAGCGTGAAGAAGTGTGAATACCATGGATGAACTCCAAAACTTGGTGTAACTTGAGGTATAGATGCAAATTTAGTAATATATTCCAAATCAATATGATTTGTGGACATCAACACTAAGCGAAGATCCTCCTTCAAACATATCTCTTTATAAGTTTCCACTAAACCATCGATTGATTCCTTTGCAACGTCTGTTCCAATGTGACAATGTGCATCGAATATCATTGTAATTCTTTTTGTTTGAGGTTTCTAAGTGTCTATTGTTTTCTAGAAATCTATTTTTCCTGCCGCAATGGAAAAATCACAGGATCTCTTTTTCTTTAAAAAAAAAAAAAAAAACAAACATAAAAAAGTGCACACTGTCTTTTAGCAAGCAATACATACAAGATCAAATTTTTAACAACAACAAATACTATAAAAGCTAAACAATTTAAGCGCTCAATTGCAATTATTCAATTAATCCATTTATCATCAAGGAACATTCATCATGACATTGATCGTGGCTTCTTTGTAAGTATTCATAGGAGTTTAGACGCTCACGTTTTTGTGTCGTTTTTCCCGTATATGCTTGATTGTGGGATGATGGTTAAAAGGTAGTATATACTAACAGAACACAACCAGGTTCTTACCTTATACGGTTGAATTTCAAATGAATCAAGTTGATGAGGAGTCAATAGAAGAATTAGCTCAATCTCATCCAATTACTGTTCCAAAACAAAGAACTGCTTCAATTAACGCTGGTAATGTCAATCCAAATGGACCTCAACCTCCAACAACAGGTACAAACCCAACAGGTCCAGGTTCTATCCTGAATAAACAATCACATGAACAGTTCAATACGAATAATTCATCAGTTGAGGATTTCTTTTATCAATCATCTAATAATTCACCAAATGCTTCAACTTTACACCTCAAGCCAGGTTATACTTTTGGTTCTGCTCAATCAACAACTTCAGAACAACCATCACAATTAGCTCAACCTCATGCTAAATTACCAGATGCTTTAGTTTCAGCTCCTGAATTAGCAATTGCTGCTGCTCAAGCACAAGGTGTTATCCCACCAAAGTCTGAAACACCTTTCGAAGACTTGAAGAAGAATGCATCACAATCAAATTTATCAAGCTTAACAGGATCTCTTAAAAGTGGCACACCAAACCCTCATTCATTATATGCCAACAAAAGTTTGAGCGCTAATGGATCTTCGACTTTCATTCCAAAATCAAGAGTGAACTCACCTCCACCAAACTCTGTTACTGAAGCTAAGAAATCAAGAGGTTATGATGTTGGTATCCCAGCGGTAAAACGTGTACACCCAAGATCTAATTTGAAATATCGCACAGATTCTTTTACTGAAAATGAAAGAACTAATGAAGATATTTCTAAAATCCATAGAAATTCAGTTGCTAATTTAGAATTAGATGATGATTATGATTCAAATCGTAACTTTGAAATTCCAAAATTTGGGGGTGTTTCAAACAAAAAGATTTTACATCAACAAGATAAGGCAAACATTTTCGAAAAATCACCTTTCAATGTCGTGGAGTTTGCTAAAGGTAATGGTGGTTTGAAAAATGCTATAAATTCATCTTTAGAGGATGGTATTGTTAATGACTACACATGGTTGGGTACTATTGGTATCCCAACAGATGAATTACCAGATTCCACCAAGGGTAAGATTGTTGAAAAGTTAAGGTCTGAATATCACTCTGAATCTGTTTTACCAAGTGATTTTACTTTCCAAGGCCATTATAAAAATTTCTGTAAACAAATTCTGTGGCCTACTTTCCATTATCAAATCCCAGACAATCCAAACTCAAAAGCTTTTGAAGATCATTCGTGGGAATACTATAGATCTTTGAATCAGGATTTTGCAGATAAAATTGTTGAAATTTATAAAGAGGGTGATATTATTTGGGTTCATGATTATCATTTACTGTTAGTTCCAGAAATGGTTAGATCAAAATTACCAAATGCTAAGATTGGATTTTTCTTACATGTTTCATTCCCATCTAGTGAAGTTTTTAGATGCTTTGCTCAACGTGAAAACTTACTTAAAGGTTTATTAGGTGCTAATTCTGTTAGTTTCCAAACTGATGAATATGCAAGACATTTCTTACAAACTTGTAATAAGTTGTTGTTGGCTGATGTAAGTGATGATGAGTTGAGATACAAAGGTCAAACAGTTAAGGTAGCTTCAGCACCGGTTGGTATTGATGCACATAAATTAATCCAACAGCAACATAGTGATATTGTTACAAACTGGAGACAGCTGATTAGAGAAAGATGGCCAAATAAAAAATTGGTTGTTGCTCGTGATAAATTCGATAGAATTAGAGGTGTCAAGCAAAAATTATTAGCCTATGAAATTTTCTTGAAAAAGAATCCAGAATATATTGAATCAACCGTTTTAATTCAAGTGTGTTTGAGATCAAGTGCCACTGATATTGCTTTAGAAACTGAAATTATGTCGATCGTCGATCGAATCAATTCATTAAGTCCAAATATTTCAAATTCTCAACCAGTCGTATTTTTGCACCAAGATATTGATTTCACACAATATTTAGCCTTGATTTCGGAAGCTGAATTGTTCATCGTTAGTTCAATGAGAGAAGGTATGAACTTAACATGTCACGAGTTTATTGTTGCAACTAATGAAAAGAAGTCACCATTGATCCTTAGTGAATTTACAGGTTCAGCTGCTGTATTTACAAAAGGAGCAATATTAATAAATCCTTGGGATATAAAACAAGTTAGTAAAAGTTATGAAATTGCCTTTAATTACACACCAAAAGAGCGTGAAGAGAATTGGAAAGAATTATATGATGTCGTGATGAAGCAAGATTGTGACTATTGGGTTGAATCAAGTTTAAAGTTTATTGAACAAGCATGGGCGGATCAACAAAGAAAAAGAAATTACCAAACTTTGAATGTCGAAAATTTTGCTGCAAAATATAAAGGTGCTTCAAACAAGTTATTTATTTTAAATTTGGCCGTTATCCCAACCGAAAGAATATTACAAATATTGACAGAATTGAGTGCTTCGAATGATGTTTACATGTTATCAACTTTCAAGCGTACAGACTTGGAAAGAATTTATCGCCGTGTTCCAAACTTAGGATTGATTGCTGAAAATGGTGGTTTTATTAAGATCAAAAGAGGTGGTCCATGGATTAGCGTCACAGGTACAGGAACTGCAAGCTGGATTGAAACCACAGAGAAAGTTGCCAATTCATTTGCAGAAAGGCTACCAGGGTCTTATGTGGAAATTGGTGAAGTTTCATTGAAATTTCATACAGAACAGGTTGAAGATAAAGAACGTCAAAGTTCTAGTATTGGTGACTTAATTTTCCATGTTAACAATAGTGATAGTAATATCCACGCAACAGTTATTGGCAACACAGTTGTTGTTCAAGAAAGTGATTTAACATTCAAAGCTGTTAAATTTTTGATTAATTACATTACTAAAACTGGTAACATTAATGAAGCTGATATTGTTGCACCAGCTTCACCAGTTAGCCCAGGGCCTGATAAGCAAAATTATTTTGATTTTATTCCAAAAAAATTGGACTTTTTAACAGTTGCTGGGTCATCAAGTTTAATTTTTGAACCTGTTTTAGAATATGCTAATGGTTTAAACAATATTGATAATGTCTTCACAATTGCGTTTGGTGGTGATGTTTCGAATGCTAAGGAGCACGTTGAAGGTTTAAATGAATTGTTTACAGTTTTAGCAAATGTTACAGAACAATGAGTTGATACAGTATGTGAATTTTAATGTTTTTTTTTTTTAGATAGAACTCTATACAGTATATAAATATAACTATATAGAGATAGTTTAATATGATGAGAATTGGATTATTAGTTGACTTGATAACTGTCTTTTGCGATATCATTCAATTCTTTTAAATCTTGATAATCACCTTCAGCAAGTTCACCATATTGATTCCATATTTTTTCGAATTCTTTCATTTCAACTTTGCCGCTTGGTCTATTAACTATCCAATTAACTTCCTTAAATCTTTTATGACGTTCTCTATCAGCCTCGATTCTCATTAATATTTGATCTTTAGTAAATATTTTTTCATCTACTTCTGATTTATTTTCCACGACTTCACCATTTAGTTGTTTTAATCTTTGTTTTAAACCATTTTGTTTATTTATTATTAAAAATCTCCAAGCACCTTTAAAACCTGATTCATCTTCTTTTATATCAACTTCATGATCAATGTTTGTAAGAGAAATATCTTGAAACAAATTCCTTAATTCTTCATTATGATCTTCATAAAGATTTTCCATATTTGTTAATATATCTGATGTACTTTTCAAATTGATTAGATTTTGGTTGGGTACAACTTTTTTAATTATTATTGGGAAATCATTTTTTAAATTATTAATATATGGACCATTTCCATTAGTTGATTTAACTGGGTTGTTGATAACAGAGGATGCTAAGGACTCTATGAAATATAATACATTGATTCTTGAATTCAAATCTATTCTATCTAAAACTTCCAGTATACACGAGTGGAAATCTTCATGAAGTTCTTGATTCTTTAATGCGAACGATACACCTTTGGACATGGCCATCGATGATGGATTTAAAGTCTCTAAAATTTGTATGAATTGTAATCTAGCTTCAAATGGGTCCATTATAGTCATTGATAGTTGATTTGGTGCTTCATCTAGCTATTTGATGTATAATCCTTTGGTGTAAACAATATATAAGTAATGAATATTTATTTGTAGCAATTCGCGAGATTCGAGATTCTTATGAAGCTGACATAAGAAATTACAAAGATTTTTTTTTTTTTTTTTTTCATTTTTTTTTTAGTTCCTAGACAACTTCGCAATGGCGAAAAAAATATGAAAAAAAGTAGTTGGAAACATACTGTTACGTTAGTTGTCTCAAGATAACAAGAAACCTATAGTCAAAATGCCAAAAGCTAAGGGAAAAGTAAGTAAAGATTTGCGGTATGAACCTTTAAAAGGTTGAAAGAACAAGTTATTAACAAAGCGCTTTGCTTTTCAGGGTGGTAAAAACAGAAGAAGAGGAAAGAACGATAATGAAGGTCAAAAGAGAGAATTGACCTTGAAAGATGAAGGTCAAGAATATGCTCAAATCACCAAAATGTTGGGTAACGGTAGAGTTACTGCTTCATGTTTTGATGGTATTGAACGTATGGCACACATCAGAGGTAAACTTCGTAAGAAGGTTTGGATGGGTCAAGGTGATATTATTTTAGTTTCATTAAGAGATTTCCAAGATGAACAATGTGATGTTATCCAAAAATATAATGCTGATGAAGCTAGAGCTTTGAAATCTCAAGGTGAATTACCAGAAAATGCTAAAATTAATGAAACTGATACATTTGGTAATGATGATGAAGAAGATGTCAACTTCGAATTCGGTGCTGCAGATGATGATGATGATGAAAATGATGAAGAATTAGATATTGATGATATCTAATCTAATTCAACATTGTTTTATTCTTTTCATATAAGTTGGTTTTTCTTTTCAACATGTTTTAGAAATCGTTTGTAATTGCATTCATTTTTGTATATTTATTCGGGGTAGATTTATGATAATATCATGACAGATAAAAAGTTTCATAAATTTTTTTTTTCATTGTAGAAAATGACTACAACATATATTTTAGTTCAACAATGTCTTGTATATGTAAAAAATGTTAATGTTTTCCAATGAAGAATTGAAGTTTATTCTAATTTTGATTTAATGCTCTTGTTTTATATTTTTATACACGAAATCTATCCGTTTCACGTTCGTTATCATCGTCCAAATTTAAACTATCAAATCTTCTTAACCCAACGGATTCTTCAGTGTCATGATCATGACCTGATGTTCTATTCAGATTTAATGATCTTCTTGCTTGGAAAGCACCAACACCACCTTCCATTGGAATATGACCTAAATCATCACCTTGTTGACTAAATAAAACAGATTGATGATCTTTCTTCTTTCTTGAAATGTTCAATAAATAAACACCTGAGAAGATGATTAAAAATCCACAAATCAGACTGATTGAATCTTTTGGACCTGCATCATTATAATTTCTGAATAAGATAAATGAAGCAACTAATGTTGCAGTTGTAAATGTAACATAATATAATGGATTGACAATTGAAGTGTCAAATTGATCTAAAGCTTTATTAAAATAATTCATTTGTGTCATGATACAAACAACAACGACGATAATGAAAATATAAGTTGATAAATGAGTAAATTGATTATTACCATTTAAAGTTAATTTTAATGCAATACCAAAAGCTTTAATACTAACGATTGAAATTGAACCAACAGTTGAACAAATTGAAATATAATAAATTGGATTTTTATGACCATATAATGGAGCAATTTTATAAATCATGATTAATGCAAAAACAGAAACTGCAACGACATAAGTTATAAATAAAGGTGTCATTGCATAATTTAAAATTTCATCAACAGTTTCAATATCTTTATCAGATGGTGCATGTAAAACAATAATGACACTACCTAATAAACAAATTGCACAACCCATTTTCCCTAAAGTACCTAGTTCTTCACGTAAAAATACAGCAGCTAAAACTGCACCAATAATAACAGATAAAGCACCTAATGGTGTAACTAAAATAGCTGGAGCAAAAGTATAAGCTGCGAAATTTGCAATTTCACCTATAGCCATTGTAATCATACCAGCCCACCATATTGGATTTTTCAAATATTCATGACCATCACCATCAAACCCTTGTTTTGAAGCATCTTTTAAACCTTGTTTTGTGATGATGAATGAAGTACCAATCGCGAAGGAAGACGATATGGCAAGGGCCAGCCCAATATATTTATCTGCAACCATTTCCTGTTAATCCTCAAGTATAATTAATATGAATTAAATGAATGTGAAAGTTTTGATCTTGAGGCTAAGTATTGGGTATTGTAGATCAAGGTTATAAAATTGTTTGATCTGATACGTTTCGAGACCAGTTTCTCGTTTTTGTTGACGTTTTATCAACTTTTTTTTTTTATCAACAGTTACATTCGCGACTTTGCGCGTTTCACAATTAAAAAAGGCGAAGTTTGTGATTTAAAATCAGGTACAAAACCAGGGAATTGAAAGATCAAGGTACTTTAACTAGGACATCACCCATGTTGGAAGTTGGAAGACCAGGTTATTATCACATTTCTTTCAACAGGATTTCATTGTTAAAAGAACCAGTTTTGAGTCACTCTGATGCTTTTCCCAACCAAAAGTAAACATAAACCGTTATAGAATGCATTCGCGACAGTATAGAGGAAAAAATTTCGAGATGCTCATCGTTATCAGCGGTTAAAGCAGATCAAACGCTAGAGAACCTGTGAGAATTCATCTGATACGTTTATTGGTGCTAGTTGCTGATGAAGATGAAGATTGTATCGCTGTCTGAGTACAGTTTTGAAAATGGAACAGTGCTTCAACAAGATGAGCTTTCAGTTCTTAAAAAGTTTCTTATATCTCAAAAAGATATCAATGCTTTGCATTATATGGACTTTTTAAAGGCTTCTTATCCTAATTTATTGGTTTCATTGCAAAATGCAGAAGGTGTTGATAATTATAGAGTTCTTTGCTCTGATACATTGGCTCTATGGATCCTAAGATCTGCTCAATTATGTGCTAAATCTGAAGAATGGACTAAAATTAATTATGAAATATTTTTCAATAAAGATCAACATGCCACTTTTATTTTCCAATATGTCGTTGATTATTGCAATGAGACTGGTGGTCCTCTGTCAAATTCCCTGAAAGACCTTTTAACAAAACTTTTGATTTTGATTAGAAGATATAATCCAACACAAACATTACAAGAATGGATTGATATTACTTTGAGAATACCACATGAAAGAAGGGTTCAGTATTATTTATTAGAAAATTTGGCCAAAGAAGGTTCCACTGCATCTTATATTCTACAGAAAGGTCCAAATTTAATTAATGATATCATACAACTTATGGGTATTAACGCATTGGCGAATCCAATTGGAAAAGCAGTTAGCGCTATTCTTAAAGAACTTTATGTTGATGAAGATCACGCTGAGGAATGGGTGACAAATTATTGGGGAGTTATTGATCAAGGATTGAAAAATACCGAACTAAGAAATCGTATTGAACAATATATCTTACCTATTCTTTTCAAAACATCCAAAATTGCATTCAATGTATTTGTCAAGAATTTACAACATGATATTGATGTTTTCATAAGCTGTTTAAACATTGGTCAATCACTGGCTATTGAAGAAGAACCATTCCCGGAACTAGTGTCATATGAAACACTGGAGAAACTCATTGTCCAAGATGAATTTAAAATCAAGATATTTCAATTATTAACATTTTCACCAAAAGGTTCAAAACCAATAAATCCAAAAGTTTACGAAATTTTAAAGAGAAACATGGATATATTTTTCACTGATTGTGAAGTTGAAACTAGAAATAAATTCACAAGTATGTTGAAACAATTCATATTCAGAGTTAAAGATTCAGCGTATGCTTTTAATAGAGATGGTACTAAACTTAAAGCTAAAAAATTAACAACTGAAGCTAAAGTAAGGTTTGAAGGTGTTGATTTAGCGCATGATTTCTTAAGTTGGCTTATTGAGTACTCTAAACTTCAAATAAAACCAGGTGCACAATATCAAAGAATCAACACAGGTTTTAAAACATTACATTTTTTAACTGATACTGGATTAGATTCAAGAATCAAAGTCAAACAAGATATATATTATCCATTTCATATTGAAGTTTTCGATAATTCGCTAAAAAGACTTTTGTTTGATAATATTTTAAGTACTTATGATGATCTGAGAAAGTCTGCCGTTTCTTTATTAGTTTCATATAAAACAGTTTTATCAGATGATGAATATTCAAGTTTAGTTAATAAGGCGTTTGATATGTTGAACGATTACACACTGGTTGACTCCGGATCAAAAATTATTGAGTGTTTGTTTAAATTGTATCAAGATGAAGAATTATTGAATAGATTAATCACTAAAATTCCATTGAATGAAGATATTAAAACAGCAGTTTATTCACCTGTTGATGGTTATTTCCAAGCGGTGAGATTAATTATGGAACAAAAGAATAGTTACAGCAACACTAAAGCCATTATTGAATTAATTAATCGTAATTGGAATATAGTTCGTGACATTTTAAGTCATGATTCCCCAGAAGGTTGTGATCAATATGGTGTTGGTTCTGCACAATTAGTTCTGAGTTATGCATGGAGATCAACAAAAGAATCTACTGTTTTGTTACAAAAGGTGTTAGATTTTGTCGACAATGATCAAGAATTGCTACAGATTGGGGAAATTGTACTAGATCAATTAGCCACTGTTCGTCATAGAGGTGCTTTTTCTGCTGTTTATCCAACATTCATCAAAGTTTCAACAATCTGTAAAGAAAAATTACCAAATCAAAACAAGACTTGGTTAGATTTTAATATTTCATTAATTCAAACTAAAACTCAACTGATCACAAGAAGATCAGGTGGGTTACCATTCCTGATTACAGCAATTGTTACAGCGGAAAGAGATCTTTTAAGATATGCATTTGATAAATTAATGAAAATTGCACAATTACCAATTGATGAAAAAGATGAAAGTGAAAAAATGGATATTCCTCAAGTCCATGCTTTTAACTGTATCAAAAATCTATTCATTGAATCACAATTAGCAGATTCTGTAATACCATTAATTTTTGAAGCATTAGAACTTGCCCTGTCTACATTCTCATCCAGAATTTGGTCGGTTAGAAATTGTTCAATTATGCTGTTCACAGCATTACAAAATAGACTATTTGGTAGAAAGAAAATGAGTGCTCGTGTGTTTTTCTCAAGATTTCCAGGTATTGACGATTTATTGGTTAAAATTTTGAAAAATTCAATAACAGAAAATAAACTAGAAACTTTATTCCCAGTATTGACAATTTTATCAAAATTACAACCAAATATTGGATATGATGGTCTGGATAAATTTAAACCATTGTTAAGAGTTTGTCTTTCTACAAAATATTGGAAAATTCGTGAAGCCGCAGCTCGTACAGTTCCAGCATTAATCGCAGATAGAGCCAATGAAGCCAAATCACTTTTATCATCTTGTTCCATCGCTGATCAAAATCAATTACATGGTCATTTATTAGCCATTATTGAACTTGACGTACACTCATCGGATTTTGCAGAGTTAGTTTATCAAAAAGCCGACGAATATTTAGTTTCAAACCAATGTTCATCAACAAAAATGTCATATGTTCAGATCTTGTCACCATTATTAACTAAATTCCCAAATGAAAAAATCATTATTCAATTAGAAAATTTATTTCAAAAGGAAAATGTTGATTATCAAATTGATGGTTCAAAACAATTGTTGCTAAAAGAATTATTTAAAGCTATTAAAGACAATCAAATATTTTTGGAAGAAGCTTTGTCATCTCCATTTTTTGAAGTTCAAGTTGAAGCTATACAACATTGTGCTGAAAAAGATATTAATCATCCATTGTTATCCAAAATTGCTAACGATGATGATGCTTGGACATTTGTTCGTTCTAAAGCTATACCTTTAGTTGATGATTATAGTGTTGAGAAAGCTTTTGATTTTGTTGAAAACCAACAAGATTATGGTGAAGATATTAAGAGATCATCTTTGGAGTTATTGGGTAGTATTGCTGCAGAAAGTGAAGATTCAAAAGTTTATGATAATTGGTATAAATTGATTCTCAAGAATTCAGATGATAACGAACCATACCAAATCAGATTATCCGCATTGACTTCATTATTAAGATATTTGAAAATTAAATCCGACCCGAATGTTTTGGGCTTGTTGTATGATTTCCTTTCTGATGACGATGATGAAATTAGAGAATTAGCATGTTCATATTTTGATGAAAAAGTTGTTACTTGGTCCACAGCCAACCAATTCATTCAAAATTTTGGTCGTGATTCAGAGTCTGCACATGAAGTTTTCAAAAGAGCTTTGAGTTACAAACCTACTTTTAAACCTGTGTATGGTAATGATAAAGTTCTTTTCAATATTGAAAAAATGAATTTTTATAGAAACAAATGTGAACTTCATCAACAATTAGCTCAAATGATTCAAAATAGTAAACATTTTATTACCCAAGAAGAGTTTAATCAAATCATTCATCATTATATTGATACTAAGAACCAATTAATCAATTTTATCTCTTCTAAAGGTGTTGATGGAATTTTAGGATGGGTTTCTGAAGAGGAAGTTTTTGAAGATGTTTATTCAGTGATTTATCATTTGAAATCATTAGATATAGATACCACTGACTTGCAAAAAATCGCAAAAGAAGTGAAATTGCATGACTATTTAATAGAATTACTAGCATAGATATAGAATAAATCTATAATTTATAAATTTGTTTTTTAGTAGATAATCATTAAATTGCACTATGTTCATTAAATAATTATGCGCGAAAAGACTACCACGGTTTTGATTTTTTTTTTGTTTTGCCGTCATCACAAGAAATTTAAATTTGACATAAAAAATGTTGAATTAATAAAGATTGAAGACGTGTTATAATTCAATTGAATTGCTCCTTTTATTCATAAATTTATCATGGCTGAATTAGGTGTTTCGTTTCTGAAACTTCCTGTTGAAGTGATCATTCAAGTATTGAGTTATTTGGAAGTTAGTGATCTTAACAATATAGCAGAAACATGTCAAGCATTAAATCAAATAATTAACGATGAAGAACTTTGGAAAAATTTATTTATCAAGAGATTCCACACAAATCATTTCAGTTCAGTATCAAATTCATTTAAATTTAGTTTAGAATTATTTGAAAGATCTGAAATTTTACATCGATGGAAGAAATCAACTGGGATTCATAAGACATTTTTAATTAATACCACATCTTTAGAAGAAGTTACATTAAGTTATCCCAAAATAATTTCATTAAGTGATCAAGGAGATATTAATATTTCATCAATTGATAAAGGTAAAACAGATATAACCATGCCATTAACAACACCTTCAAGATGTACATCATATTCATTTAATAGTTATGCAGCTGTTTTTGGTAGAATTGATGGTAAAATATATGGTAAATTATTAGCAACGAGGTCATATTTAAGCTCACCTAAAGAGTTTAGTAGGTCACATGGATGTATGGTTACTGCAATTGATCATGATGATATGCAATGTTATAGCGGTGATGAACAAGGAAATGTATTTATATGGGATATGAAGAATGGTGAATTTACAAATAGTTTTAAAGTTTCAAATGAACCTATTGTAAAATTAAAAGGTAGAGGAAATACTACAGTTGCCATAGATTCTACTAAAATTTATATATTGGAACATCCTGATAAAATACGATCAATTGAACATAATAAAGGATCTGAATTTTTCCAAGTTGATTTAGGTGCTAAAGCAGTATTAGTTGGTAATTTACATAATTTATATATTTATTCATTTCATGATTCATCATTTGGAAGATCACAAAAAATTTCAATTTTCAATGATATTGAAGAAGATGAAATTTATAAAATTTCATTAGAATCCAAGAGACATTCAAATAGAGATGTTAAAATTGCAGGTCATGATGGATGTAATTTAGGTATATTAACTAAAAAGGGGATTGTTTCAACTTATAATATTAGAGATACAAGATTAAGATCAGATGATTATAATTTACAAAAACAATGTGAATTTACTCCAATAATTGATAATTTGAAAATACCTGATGGGATTCCACCAATTTGTTCAATATCAATAAATTCATCAGTTGTACTCTTGGGTTCGTATAATGGATTTGCAGCAGTTTATGATGTTTTAACAGGTGAATTTATTAAACTTGTTTCAAGTAGGATTCCTAAAAGGTATTTAAATTTAA
The DNA here is from genome assembly GCF_000313485.1 of Hansenula ciferrii. Classification (NCBI taxonomy): domain Eukaryota; kingdom Fungi; phylum Ascomycota; class Saccharomycetes; order Phaffomycetales; family Wickerhamomycetaceae; genus Hansenula; species Hansenula ciferrii. The sequence goes on along the minus strand of NW_011887545.1, from coordinate 32,306 downwards.
CTCAAGCTCCATATTTAATACCTGTTAAATTTATTCAATTATCTCCTAAGAATCAAACAAATGGTATATTAATTGTTAATAATGCAGTTCAATATTTCCAATTTGGTAAATCTTTATATGATTTCCAAAATCGTCAAAAGAAGAAAAAAGTTTTAACAGGAGTTGTTGGTGATCGAAAGGATAAATTATTGAAAAAAATTAAACATGATATTCATGAATTAAATTATGAAGATTATGAAAGTTATAAACAAGATCAATTATTAGATAAATATAATGGATCTGATATAACTATGGAGGAAGAAATTGAATTAGCTATGGTTTTAAATAAATCTATGAATGATCAAAATCATAATACAGGGAAAGAATTGGTGGATTTAGATGAAGATATAGATGAAGAATTATCAAGGGTATTGGAAATGTCAAGATTAGATCAAGGAGTATCATCAAATTCATATGAGAATGGTACAGGTAGTTCAAGTAATAATATTGAAACACCACAAGAAATACCGAATGATGGCGATGCTGATAATGATGATGAATTTGAAAAACAAATCCAAGAAGCACTCAAAAGATCTTTATACGAATAAAATATTATGAATGTTTACTTGATTCCCGTAGTTTATAGTGACACATAAATTCTGCCACATTTTCTGGCGTATATTTTTTTTCTTAATTAAACGAGTGAGGAACGAGACAATAATAAGTGAATTAAACAGCGTTAAATCCATTGAATTTAAACGAAATTTGTTGGTTTGAACGAGATGATTATCAGGGGCTAAATGGGATTCATAATACTTATCTTCAAGACATTTTTCAATTGATAAAGCATATATAAACAGCACATTTCCAATATTCAATTCATTAATCATTCCACAATTTTTCGCGTTTTGTTGTCTTTTTTTTTTATTTTTATTTTTCATCCACTTTTGTTGAGAAATTGTGAAAGTAAATCTGAATTTTGACAACTTTATCTTTTAATCTTTTAACAATTTGCCATCTGATTTGATCAAGTTGACAATCAATTCACATTCATTTCAATTCAAAATGTCATCTACACGTCCTCAAAACGTTGGTATCAAAGCCATCGAAGTTTACATTCCTTCACAAGTGAGTAGATACTGGTATCCTTTTTCTATTTTGTGTTACAAGATCTAACAAATTGATAAAATATAGGCGGTTAATCAAGCTGAATTAGAAAAATTCGATGGTGTTTCTGCTGGTAAATATACCATTGGTTTAGGTCAAACCAACATGTCTTTCGTTAATGACAGAGAAGGTGAGTATTGAATCTATGGGAAGATAACAAAATTAAGCGCCAATATACTAACATCAATAGATATCTATTCATTATCTTTAACTGTTTTATCAAAATTATTTAAAAACTACAACATTGATCCAAACTCTATTGGTAGATTAGAAGTTGGTACTGAAACTTTATTAGATAAATCTAAATCTGTTAAATCTGTTTTAACTCAATTATTAGGTGAAAATACTGATGTTGAAGGTATTGATACTGTTAATGCATGTTATGGTGGTACCAATGCAGTTTTCAACTCTATCAATTGGATTGAATCAAGTGCTTGGGATGGTAGAGATGCTGTTGTTGTTGCAGGTGATATTGCCATTTATGATAAAGGTGCTGCAAGACCAACTGGTGGTGCTGGTACCGTTGCACTTTTAATTGGTCCAGATGCTCCAATTGTTTTCGATAGTGTTAGAGGTTCATATTTTGAACATGCTTATGATTTTTATAAACCAGATTTTACAAGTGAATATCCATATGTTGATGGTCATTTTTCATTAACTTGTTATATTAAAGCTTTAGATCAAGCTTATGCATCATATAGTAAAAAAGCTTTAAAATCAGGTGTTGAAGGTGTTACTTCCAAGACTGTTGGTGCTTCTAAAAGATTTGATTATAATGCATTCCATGTTCCAACATGTAAATTAGTTACTAAATCATATGCTAGATTATTATATAATGATTTTAGAGAAGATCCATCATTATATCCAGATGTTGATCCATCATTAGCTAAAGTTCCATATGAAGAAAGTTTAACAGATAAAACTATTGAAAAAACATTTGTTGCATTAGCAAAAGATTTAACTAAGAAACGTGTTCAACCAGCTTTACAAGTTCCAACAAATACAGGTAATTTATATACTGGTTCATTATATGCTTCATTAGCTTCATTATTATATTATGTTGGTAATGATGAATTACAAGGTAAACGTATTGGATTATTTTCATATGGTTCAGGTTTAGCTGCATCATTATTTTCAGCAGTTGTTAAAGGTGATATTTCTCATATTGTTAAAAATTTAAATTTTGATCAAGTTTTATCATCAAGAAAATTCGCTACACCAGAAGAATATGAAGCTGCATTATCATTAAGAGAAGCTGCACATTTAAAGAAAGATTTTAAACCAACTGGATCAATTGAAACTTTATTACCAGGTACTTATTATTTGACTGAAGTTAATGATAGATTCCATCGTAAATATTCCATTAAAGAGTAAAGTTATTGAATATTTATTTTGCTATAGAATTGTGCTATATAAGTAATGCATTAATATAATTGTAATGAACTTGTAGTCAAATCAAATTAAATCAAATCAAATCAAATGGAAATCAAATCCCGTATAGTTTTTTGTCAAACGAGTATTGGTTAATTTTGTTACATGGCACAAAAACCCCCATCAAATAGAAACCGTTGCAAAGAAAGAAAATCAAAAAACAGTGGGATTTTCAGCCAATAGCGAGTGCGCAGAACTGGGCTGCGTAACCACTACCATCATTACATAATCCAAATACAGCCGGTAATAAGTGAAAATAATATTCGTGGGTATTAAATCTTTTTCACTTTTATACCAAAACAATAAAGACAAAGGAGATTTTATATTGAAGAGGTTGTAAGGTTCCAAGGTTCCAAGGTTATTACTCCACAATGCCCTTCAAGTGTTTCAACAACAACTTCTACCACTCTTCAAAGAGATATCATACTGCTGCTAAACAAAATGCTACTGCTTTCTTTGATTCTTCATTCAATTATATTAGACAAAATTCACATTTAGTATCTTTAGAATCTTTATCAAATGGTGCTAGAAACTATCCAAATCCACATCCTGCAAACTCAACAACTACAAACTATCTACAATTTGATTATAACGGTGGTAATAACATCTTGGTTAATGATGATGAAAATCAATCGGGTGGCATTGGTGTTAAATCATCAACAACTTTGATTAATGAAGAACTTGAAAGAAGACATAATAGACATCAAAACCCAATAACTTTTATTTTGCCTTATCAATTGGATCAAGTTGCTTTAGCTTTAAATAAATCAAGTCGTCAACAAAATTTACAAAAAATTACACCTGTCAATATCTCAAACGCTTTACATACTACAAGATCTCATAGATTTGAACAAAGATCTCAGTTCCATACTTCTTCTTCAACATTACAAACCCAATACAACATAGCATTTAATGATCAACATCAAACATCACCAACTTTAGTTGAAGAAAAGATTAAAGAATTGGATTCTAAAAAACCTATATTGCAAAGCCCGGATCAATATAATGAATTAATACCCGAAGAACAAAATGATGAAACTTTTTTAACTCAACAAACAAATCAAATATTAGAAGCTAATGATAGTTATCAATATGAAAAGATCCATTCATTATATATGGCAATCAAAAGAAATAATATCATTCCATCAAGAGAATTATATGCAATTGTATTATCTTCAATAGTGGAAAGAAAAATTGATGATTCATTAGATGATAAATTATCAACATTATTAAATGTTTATCAAGATTTAGTTTCAAATAAGATTAAACCAGATTCCCAAATTTATTCAATTGTTATTAATAAATTATTATCTGCATCAATTGAATCAAAATTAAATCCTGAATTAAGTAAAAATGGTTTAGATTTTTTCAAAATTGCAATTGATATATTCAATGCATCAAATTGTTCACAAATTCAATCTTTTGAAAATGATATTTTGGATCAAATATTAATTGGTATGAATTTATATCCAGGTATTGTTAATCCAACAAGTTTAATGAATTTCCTTAATAATCAAGAACATTTTATTAAAAATCATATTTATTATATTTCAATGATTAATTATTGTAAATTAACACAAAATTCAAATGATGTTATTGAACTTTATGAAGAATTCAAAACCAAATCCATTGATTTAGAATTATTAAATGAAAAACAATTCCATATTTATTCTGCATTTATTTCAACTTTAGTGGAAATTAATGAAATTACATTAGCTACAAAATTTTTAGATAAATTATTAACTTCAATTAAAAATTATTCAGAATATGATTCCAAATTAAAGATGTTATTAACTTCATATATTTTAAGTCTTTCTAAAATTGATATTGGTAAAGCCATGGAAATTTGGAAACAATTTAATAAAATTGATTGGATTCCAGAATTTTCTTATGAATTTTATTCTCATTTATTAAATGATGTTACAACTTATACTGATGGATTAAAAATTTATAATTATATGATTGGATTACCAAAAGGGAAACCAAGTAATGAGTCAAAATTAGAATTAGATATGATTTTAATTAAACCAAGATTTATTGATTCAATTTCAAGATTTATACTAAGTGCTATTCAATCAAATGATAAAACTCATACATTAAAAGCAATTAAAGAATCATTTATTAGAAAATCATATTTTGATTTCCAAGTTTATCCAATAATTTTCCAATATCTTTCAAATGATGAATTAACAACAAAAATTATAAATTCTCATGGATTATCAATGCCATTAGAATCAAGTTTTGAATTTTTATCATATTTAACATCAATACCAAATAATTTAAATTTAAATTTTGAAGAAATTTCAAAAACTGAATTTTTCCAAAAATTAATTAATAATTTTAAATTATATGATCAAAATACTAAAAATTACATGGGTTTTTATTCAATTTATAATTCAATCTTTTCAAAAAATTTAAATAATGAATCATCATCTTCAATTGAATTATTGGAAATTTGTTCACCATTAATTATTGAATTTCATGATTTAGATAATTATTATACTGAATTAAATCAAGAAACTTTAGTATTTAAAAATCAATTAACTGCATTTTACTCAAATTTAATTGAAATTTTACAATTAAATGAATCATCAAATGTTTCACCAATTACAAAAGAAGCATTAATTTTAATGAACCAAATTTAATGATTATTACATACACATATATATGATATTATGATACAACATATTAATTTTAACGATTATTTATACAATTTCTATATTATTCTTATTGTAGATATTTTAATAAATCAATTAATTCATCAGCTAATAATGGAACAGCTTCAATTTTTTTAAAAATTTCCTCTTCAATTGGTTTAAATAATTCTTTACCAATTGAATTATTTGTTAAAGAAGTTAATAATAATGATGAACTTTTATTAACATCATTTAATTGTAAAGGAGAATGATAAATTGGTAAAGGTTCTTGTTTAACATCAGAATTTGAATCATAAATCATTGATGACTGATCAATTTTAGATGATGTTTGAACTGTATTTAAAGCTTCTAATTGACCAGTTGAAATATCAACAGATTTATATCTTGGTTCAATACCTTTTATAATAAATTTTCTTTGACCATTTGATAAATTTATAACCATTGCACTTGAATTTGGGAAAGCATTTGAAACATTTTTAATAAAATCAACAGCAGGTAATAATTTTTTTTTATTTTGTTGAGTTTCTTTTTCAAATTGTTTTTCATAAGCTTTCCATAAAGAAATTTGTGTAACTTCACCATCATTAACAGATTTATATGAACATCTCATCCATGCAGTTGCTCTTGAAGGTTCTTGTAAATTTATTATTTTTTGATAATGTTCAGGTGATAAAATTGGTGGATTAATTGGAATTGGTGGTTTTGTTCTTTTAATTAATCTTAAAGTTGGTAAATTTTTAAAATCATTTGGATTACCCAAGATATTTAATTGGAAAGTTAATAAATAAGGTAATTTTAATTTTAAAATTTCTTGTCTTGTAGAATTTTTCAATAATGTATTAATTCTCAGGTTCCCGGGTAGAGAAAATTGATAAAGAAAATCTAATGAAGTTAAAATTAAATCATAATCATTTGTTAACAAGAATGAAACAATTTTATCTAAAATTGGTGAAGTTAAATTATTTGAACAATTTTCTAAAGTTAATTCTGAGCGTACAAGAAATCTTGCAAATGATCTCATTATTGAAATTAATAATGATCTTTCATGACTATATTGGAAAATTTCAATTAAAGTTAAAAATAAATCATCATCTTTTGGTGCAGGTGCAATATATGAAGATAAACTTTCCACAATATCAATAGTATAACTTAATAATTCATTATCTAAATTTTGAAATTTATTTCCTCTATTGAAAATATAATCATTATTTGGAGCGTCTGATTTAAATTGACTTAAAACTTCATAAAGTATCTTTTTGGTTCTTGAATCTAATGCTAATAATTGAGTAAAATCACCATCTTGTGATAAATTTCTTAAACTTAAAGCACTTGTTTTATTAAAATTATCATATAAATCATTAAGTAAATAATCTAAAACCCATTGATGTTTAATCAGATATGGAGCAGAATTACTAAATTGTAAAATGGTTCTTGAACACCATTCCAAATTAACACCAGCTTTAATATTTAGTTGTAAATGTGTCATTAAATCACTACCTTGATAATTATTTCCTGGATGTGCATAGTAATTTTGATTCAATTGTTGATATGGGTTCAAATTGGATTGTTGGAACGATTGTAAAGTCTGTGGCACCACAATAGGTGTTGGAGTGATCTGTGCCAGTATTTGATTGGACATATTGTGATTTGATATTGAAGAGTGATTTAGATCTGTTGATGTTGATGTTGATGTTTTTCTATTTGATTTCTATATTTTCGTGTTTTGAATTGAAAATTCGAGATTTTGAAAAGATCCGAGGTGTGATCATGTGATTTGTGACCTCGTATATCCATTTATAGAGGATTGCCTAATTAGGAAGTATTTCATGTTTTTTCTTGTGGGTATAAAACAATGTGACAAAAAAATTAGTGAATTTATACCCATAATAAGCACACAGACATGTGAACTGTGGAGGTATAAATAAGTTAATGGTTCAATTGATCAACTACATAGCAATGACAATATGAAATTAATATTATAATGGTGAATTTCATTCTTCATAATTTCATTCATCCATTTCAATAGATTGATCGAGAACTCATAGTTTATCCGTTGAGTTGCTCAATTGCTGTTTCAACACTGTGCACACCCCTTATATATTTATTACATGTGTGCATTATTGTGGATTGCTAATGACACAATTTTTAAATAATAACCCCATTATGTGTATAAATACAATTGAAAATAACCTGTCAATTGTGATTTTGCTTTCTTTATACTAATATACCATCAATTCAAAATGAAATTAACAAAGGTGTTACTTTTCACAACTGCTGTTTCAGCATTCTTATCATCAACTGTCTTAGACTCTTGGGATCTTAATGATTTAAAACAATACTTAAGTGATAATAAAATTCCATTTGATGAAAAAAAAGCTACAATTGAAGAAATTAAAGACCTTTCATTAAAACATTTTAATGTTCAACAAGCAAAATCATCATCAGCTTCATCATCTGCATGGTATAATCCAAATGTTGTTAAACAAAAAGTTTTAAACTATTATAATGGTGTTACTGATTCTTTTACTTCTAATCCACCAACTTCTTCATCTGCAATTGATTATTCAAATATCAAGAATTGGATTTTCGCAACTTGGGGTATTGAAGATTTAAAGAAAACTTTAACTAAATCAAATATTAAATTTGAACCTGAAGCTAAACGTGATGAATTGGTTCAATTGGCTAAAGATCATTATAATGATATTGCTAAAAAATATGGTGCTTCTGGTAATTACCCTGGTGATTGGTTATATTCAAATTGGGATAAAAAATCATTAAAAAAATGGTTGGATGAATATGGTATTGATTATTCAAGTTTTAAAGATTCTCAAAAAGATTTAATTCGTAAAGTTCGTGAAAATTCTTATCAAGCTGCTCAAGTTGCAGAAGAAGAACGTCAGAGTATTTTAGAATCTTTGGATTTATCAAGTAAAGCTTTATTTGATAAAGCTGGTACTGTTAGAGATGATATTTTCAATACTTGGTCTTCATCTCAATTGTATAAATGGTTAAAGACTCATCAAGTTGATGTTGAAGAATCCCTTAAACATAATAAAGAAGAATTGGCTTTATTAGCTCAAAAACATAAAGGTCATTTAAAAGAAGATGTTGATTATTGGTCCAAAACTGCCAGTAAATCAGCATCTCCATTTTTAACTAAATCATCAGATCGTGTTGATAATTTAATTAATGATACATTTTTCGTTGGTGTTGAATCATGGTCAAGAGATCGTTTAAAAGCTTTCTTACAAGCTCGTGGTGTTTCAATTCCAATCTTTGCTACTAAATATGAATTGATTCAATTGGTTAAAGATAATAAATTTAAACCAATTCAAAATTTTAATAATGATTATTTTTTCCAAGGTTGGTCTAGAGAAAATATTCAAAAATGGGCTGATGAACAAAATGATGCTGCAGCTAAAACTTCAAATGATATCTTGGTTAAAGCAAATATTGCTTATAAAAGTTTAGCTTCAAATTTAGATGTTTATTATAAACAAGCTTCAACAGTTGCATCTGAATGGCAGTCACAAGCTTCAGATTTTGCAAGTGATGCTGCATCACAAGCTTCAGATTATGCATCACAAGCTTCAAATCAAGCATCAGGTTATGCAAATGAAGCTAGTAAACAATTAACTGGTGCAAGAGATTCATTTTTTGAATATTGGTCAGATGTTGAATTGAGAGATTATTTAAATTCATTTGGTATTTATAATTTAAAGAATGTTAGACATGAACAATTGATTGATTTAGCTAAAACAAATACTAAATGGTTTATAACTGGTGCTAATTATGATGCTGATTCTGTCATTGCCAATGCTAAATTGAATGGTGTTAATTTCTGGAACAAAGTTGTTTATTATTATAAGACTTGGTATAACTATGTTTATTACACCATTTTCCATTAAATTGACTATTTTTATATATTAACTATTACTATTATTACTATTATTTAACCAATGTGTCTATGATTTTATGAATATTTTTCAAAATTATTTGTATTTAATAATTTGTAGTTGTACTTTATACCAATGGTGTATGGATGTTTATATACCGCGAATTCGCAATAGCTAAAATTTAAATACTATCAAAACCCGATGATATAATTTTGATATTTTGATGAATCTCTTTAAACAAAAGTACTATTTGATAGAGGTTATATAAAGATGTCTGGTAGATATCCTTGGTACACAAAAGTTGCTGATGCAGTACATCGTTTAACAGTTTTAACTTTAGTTGGTGGTTCATTATATGTTGCTGGTGGTATGACTTATCAAATCTATTTAAATGGTAAACAATATGAAGAACAAGCTTTGGCTCAAGGTGTTATTGAACCAGCTACTGAAGAGGAAAAAAAATAGATCTATCAATATATTTGATTCAATGAAATAAGCATGTACATATATTACAACAATAAACTATTAAAAAACAGTTGAGAAAAAAAAATAAAGATTATTCTTGTACCTATTTATTTACCAAAACATCGGGAGATTTAATGTTTTTTTTTTAACTTATAATGAATATACAATTGGAATTACGTTTATGATTATGCTATGTATATATATTCATGTTTTCACTCTCTTAATTTTGGAATCAGGTTTCTTATCATCATTATCTTTCCGTTTCTTCTTATTTTTTTGCTTTTTTAATGAATGTGTTAAACCTAAAGATTCCAATTTTTCAATTCTTTCTTGCTGATTTATAATATCTTCCTTAATTTCAGGATTTATCACTATAATATCATCTTTTGAATATTCTAAATCACAAACTGGACATTTTAAACAATCTTTATGTATTGTAGTGAGACATTTTTTAGCAAAAATATCTTGACATTTAACTAAATAAATATATGGTATACCATTACTCCCCAGTATATTACCAGTAATTGAACAAATTAATTCATTTGATTGATTTTTAGAAATTTTCAATTCCACTATATCTTTCAAACTTTTTATATGTGATATTAATAATTTTTGATTTGAAGTGAAATCATCTGGATTTAATAAATATTCCAATATACTTTCTTTATTGTATAAATTACCTTTATAATCACTAACTATGGGTATATCTAATGGTTCATTTGTTAAAGTACATGAAGACCATTTACCTATTCTATTATATTCATGAGCTTTAAATTCATCATATTTAGATGATTTGTTTTGTTTGATAAGATCTTTTCTTTGAAGTTTTATACCACCATCAGCCTGTAAGCACAAATTGTTAGTATTTGATTATCCAAACATAACCTCTCTAGTCACTTACACCCATTGTTTTGATCTTGTTGAATTGATGTTTGATTGAATTTGAAGATGAAGTTTATGAATTTTTCTTACATAAGGAAAAAAATCTCGGAGATGGCAAAACTTAGTATACGTTTTTCAAAAAATTTATACAAAGTATTATAAAGTTTAAACAAACAGGCAAGCACAATAAATAAAGATGTCAGAAGGTTTAAATTGGTATGTATATCATTATACTTTTTGAATGAATCATATACTAACAATCTGCTTTTTTTTCAGTCAATTTTATACCAAAATTGGTGCTTGTAGACATGGTGAAAAATGTTCAAGAAAACATACAAGACCAACAATTTCTAAAACTATATTAATGACAAATTTATATCAAAACCCAGATGTTTCAAGAGATCATAATAATAATACAAATAGTAAAACTGAATCTAATGAATTGCCAACCATACCCAAAGATCAACAAGAAGTTATAAAATTTGATGATTTTTATAAAGATATATTTATAGAATCAAGTTTAATTGGACAAATTGATGAATTAACAGTTTGTGAAAATCATAATGATCATTTAAATGGGAATGTTTATGTTAAATTCAATTCTGAAGAAGCTGCAACAAAAGCAAGAGACTTATTTAGTACAAGATGGTATAATTCTAAACCAATTTATTGTGAATTAAGTCCAGTTGTTGATTTTAGAGGAAGTACATGTAGACAACATGATTCCAAGACATGTGATAGAGGTGGAATGTGTAATTTTATGCATGTTAAAAGACCTTCAAGAGATTTATTAAAGACATTGAAGTTATCACAAAGAAAATATTATCAAGAAAAAAAATCCATATGAATGAAGTTGAGATCCAATTGAATAGTATGGTTTATGAATCCAGATTCAATTACCATAATAATGTTTATTTATTTCTGCTCCACATTCGTTCTTTTTGAAGTCATTTAGATACTTTTTATATGGAGGTAATAATGGTTCAAACAAGGTCATTCTTTTTTTTTGGCTATGGTATATGTCAAGTCGTATTTCAATCTAAAAAACAAAAGGGATCTACATACAACCAACGGTTCACTTATACTCCTCAATTAAAATACATTTCCCCCCAATTCTTTTCAGTTCCAATAAATGTGTTTTATGAATTCATATATCTTTTGTAATCCTTAACTATGCGCGAATGTGTTTTGACTTGAACCCACCCGCGAATTTATCGATCTGTTAAAGAAATATTGATGGCAAAATCGTATCAACAACTTCAAAACCATCAAAGATACAACATCAATTGAAAATCAACCCACAAGAATATCACAATGGCTGATAGATACTCCTTCTCCTTAACCACATTCTCCCCAAGGTATGTTTTTTCCCCCTTGTTTCTCTTCATGATTTTTATGAATTTGAGTATCTCGAATCTGTTTATACTAACAAAGATTTATTTAAAGTGGTAAATTAGTACAAATTGAATATGCATTAAGTGCTGTTAAACAAGGTGTTACATCATTAGGTATCAAAGGTATGTTTATTAAACGATTGAACAATAGTGCGTGTTTTTTGAATGGAGTTCACTAACAAAATGATTTAGCCACCAATGGTGTTGTGCTCGCCACTGAAAAGAAATCTTCTTCATCATTAATAAACACTGATACATTATCTAAAATTTCTTTAATAACACCAGATATTGGTGCTGTTTATTCAGGTATGGGTCCTGATTTTAGAGTGCTAGTTGATAAATCAAGAAAAATTTCTCATACAAACTATAAAAGAATTTATAATGAATATCCACCAACAAAAATTCTTGTTAGTGAAGTGGCTAAAATAATGCAAGAATCTACTCAATCAGGTGGTGTTAGACCTTATGGTGTTTCTTTATTAATCGCTGGTTACGATGATCATAATAAATTTGGACTTTATCAAGTTGATCCTTCAGGTTCTTATTTCCCATGGAAGGCAACTGCAATTGGTAAAGGTGCTGTTGCAGCTAAAACTTTTTTGGAAAAAAGATGGAATGATGAATTAGAATTAGAAGATGCTATCCATATTGCTCTATTAACTTTAAAAGAATCCATTGAAGGTGATATGAATGGTGATACTGTGGAAATTGCAATTGTTGGTGAACCAAATGATGATGCATTAGGTTTTAAAGGTGGTAAAAATGAACAAGGTCCAAGATTTAAAAAATTATCTGCACAAGAAATAAATGATAGATTAGAAAGTTTGTGATTTTACAATTTACTTAATGGTTTTTAGATTCTTGAGTAAGGAAAAGAAAATTAAATTTTGTATCTAAATTATAATGTACATTATGAATTAATTGAGACCTATCTATGTAAAAAAATATATTACTTATTTAAATGGTGCTTTTAATGGATCAATAACATGACCTGATTTGATTGTAACTTTTGGCATTGTTAATCTTTGATGAGTCTCTCTTGAAGTCCATTCTTGACCAATTGGCATTCTTAAACTTCTTTCATATTGTTCTCTATTTTCAAATGGGAATGGAACTGCTGATGATTGATATTTAGCATTCTTTTTATTCACTTTTTCATTAATTATAACATTTTTTAAATTCTTATCCTTTCTCTTATCAAGATCAATACCTTTAGTTTTCTTAACAATTTTATTCTTTTTTTGTTTTTTATTCTTAGTTTTACCACCAGCCCAATCACCCCAACCTGGTAATGTTAAATCTTCAATTTGATCACCTTCATCTTTCATAACTTGTTTCTTTTCAGCTTCAAATTCTTGAACAACATCATCACCTGCAAAAGCTTGTTTGATTAAATCTTGTTGTTTAAACATATGAATATTTGAATCATCATCATTATCTGAATGATCTGAATCTTCACCATGTGGATCAACAACTTTTAATGTTTGATTCATATCTATTATTTGTTCAGGTTCTTCAATTTCATTTGCTTTTCTCTTTCTTTGTTTATTTAATTTAGATGCATTTTTTTCTAATTTAGAACTATCTTTATCAGTAACTCGTATTTTTCTTGATTTTTGAACATTTGAATCATTGCTTGTTAACCAAGGATTAGATTCATCTTCATCAACTTCTTTATTGGCTTCATCCTCAGTTTTCTTCTTGTTTTTTTCAATTAATGATTCTCTTTGTTGTTCCTTTTTATTTAATTTATTTGTTAAACTCTTTGATTCATCAATTTCATGTTCTTCCAATACATTTTCATTTACTTCCTTCATATCAGCATTGGATTTGGATGCTCCTGGTGTATATATTCTTCTACCTGAATTAATATGTTTATTAACTCCACTATTAGATTCAGCTTCATTAAATGCATTTATATCTTCATTTTCCTCTAAAGCTCTTAAATTTCTTTTAGTTTCTTCATTTCTTGTACGTTCACGAGCTTCAGCATTTTTCATGAAAGCCATATTTAAAACACCAGTTTTACCCAAGTTTTCTCTAGTTTCACTTTCAGATTCATATTCAACATCTTTATCAAGATTTAAATCGTTACTATCACCAAATTCATCATCACTTTCATCACGATCTAAAATTTTAGATTTTAAAGCTTCACCACGTCTCAACATATCTTCCATTTCATCTCTTGCTTCTTTATCTTTTGATAACCCTGATTTGATCATGGATTTTGACCAATTTGAATTGTTTTTATGTTTTAATGACATTCTTTCTTGTGCACGTTTAGAATCATGATCTTCATCATCACTTTCATCACCTTCGACTAAAGCTTGATTTTTCAATAATTCCTTCTTCTTTATACGACGATATGATTTAGATTTAATTTTTTTAATTCTTTTAGCTTCTCTTTCATTTCTAAACATCAATTCTCTCATTTTCCTTAACTCATTTTGTCTTTTACGCATTTCTTCAACAGACATTTTGGCAGTAGCAATTTCTTCGAAAGTTGATTCTTTTTTATCATCTAATAATGAAGATGCATTCAAAACACCATTGACTTTTTGTTCCAAATCTGTTAGTGCAGGAGTTTCTTGGAAAGTTGATGCAGCATTATGTTCAGTTGGTTTATTCATTGGGAAAGATAAAACTTCTGCTTCTCTATTTTGTTTAACAGTTTCTCTCCATTTATCAACTTCATCTTTAGATATTTCATAAGCAGCCTTACGTTCATGTCTATCTTGAATTCTTTTAGGTAAAGGAATAGCTAATGATTTTGCACTTTCTTCATTATCTTTATCTATAAGCATTGCATTTTTAGATGAATCTTGATCCACAACTGAAAGCATATCTGCTAAAGAAATTTCTTGACCACCTCCTGGTAAAGCTAATTCATTTTCTTCAATTTGAAAATCTTGATAATGCTTTCTTTCTTTCTTTTCCTTTTTAGTAAGTTGTTTTTTCAAATTTGTCAATTCAACATCACTTCCATCTTCTTGGTCATTTACATCTTCGAATGGAAATTCTTCATCATCTTCATCATCATCATCTGATTCGGATTCTTCATCGTCATCTGAGACTTCTTCTGATTCACTTTCCCATTGATCATCAAGCACTATATCTTTTGTATTCTTATTTTTCGCAATGTCTTTATCATCAAGATCCCAGACGGCTGATAATGGTAAAAATTCACTTTCATCGACACTATGGTATCCATCTTCTTCATCATCATCCTCTTCATCATCGTCTACTTCACCTTTCTTTAATTTTTTTTGTTTATCTCTTATAGTTTGAGAAAATTTTGAGTTAAGAACATCAAAGTCATCATCTGAACCAAGGGCCTCATCTGAATCAATTTCTTCATCTTCAAACTCTTCATCTGAACCATCATTTTCTTGGTCTCTAAATTTCTTTCTTGGATCCACTATAGCACCATCATCTGAACTATCTGAATCATCATTTTTAGAAAGTTCTTCTCTTTGAGCAATTTCAAAAGCGTTTTGAGCTCTTCTATTTGATTTAGCTTTGGTTCTTCTATTATTCTTAGTCCCTTTAGCCATTTTAACCACTTGAATAATTGAAATAATTTGAAACTCTTTAATATTTGTATTTTCTATATATGTAGAATATTTTTATCTGTAAGGTTTAAAAAAAAATTTGAGATGAGCCGGAACTCATTTATAATTCCGGTCCACTTATATGTGTAGAGTACATTTGGAAACTATTTAAGCGCATAGATACGTGAAGTTAAAGATACCTGGAGATTATAGTGCTGCAGGAGCTTGATACCTTTTAGAAAAGATACTTAAGAATTCTTGCTTTTGAGCGGTAAAAATAATATATTTAAACCATACTAGAATTCACCTGTCGGTTAAATAAATTTATTTCCGTTAATTTACCCGATTTAGCAGAAGTTTACAATTTAAATCCATTGTAAATCAACGTTTTGAATGGAAACATATATTTAAACCCCGTTATATAGTTTCAATTATACTGGGATTTTATGTGGGATGTAAATTTTAGCTTTATTTCTACTTTTAAAATTTGCCAAATTTTTACTTTCTGAATTTTAAAAGTTAATATTTTAAAAACAAGGTTGATGAGTAAAATTTAGTAAAATTTTGAGTTTTGATTTTTAGCTTATAATTAATATAACCTATTAGTTCTTGAAATATTGAGCTAGGAATATATATATTATGTCTCAATAGCTATCTTTGAGCTCTTAAATTACTAATTAAATTGATATTTAAATTTGATGCTTATGTAATCAATATACATTATAATAACATATAATAGATCATTATTCAAATCAATTATACTGGAATATCTAATTTCATAAGTTAACTATGTAAGCTATATTCTTTATAGTATTAAAACATCATATCATGGTTACTATGATTTTTAGTACCGGAAAGGGTTAAACATATTACTGAATATATGTGAAGTCATTTAATTTAATGAATAGCATTTTATAGCTGGGCGCAGGCGAACGATACATTGTAGTTTTTCTTGCCAATTGTATATGACAGTGGATTGAATCATACGAAAATATGAGCAGTATGTGGTTATATATTAAGACTACTTTTTGATGTCGAAAAATCAAATTTTAGATCTTTGCTTCTTTGATTAACAATATAAGATACAACCTGATTTTGAAAAAAGAATCATTCTCTTAGTGATTCTCATGTGCGTGATTGAAAGCCCAATTGAGTGATAGAGTTAATTTATCATAAGATACCTTTCTGCGTTAGGTGTACTTTACTATATCATATAAATGAGTGAGTGTAATGTAGTACTTTTTTCTAATTTAGAATTTTTCATGTTCATAAATTTATAAAAAATAAACAGAGGCACACAGTCATGATGAACTTTAGCTTAACATCAGAAGGTAAAAAATTCATTACATAACAGAGAAATAAAAGACACTGAATAGTTTTAATACTGGGAAAGTATCAAATAATCTCAATAATGTTGTAAGAATATGCACATTGAAAAAAAGTTTGATTTTTTAGGTTCATATTGAATACAAATGTAGACATTGCAACATGAATTATGACATTAAAATTTCAATCTATACTTGTTCAATAATTTTTTCATTGAGCTGGTTGTTGAGATTGGTTTTCTCTTTGTTGTACTTTTTGTCTCAATATTTGATCTATTCTTTGAATGGTTAATTGTTTTTCATTAATGATCTTGGTTAGCTGTTGGTAATCCTCCATTAGTTTCTTGATTTTGGCTTCATAGAATGCTGTAGCATCTTTAGCATTTTTCTCCACATAATAACCAGTACCAACATCAACTAAAAATTTCTTATTATCTTTAACTTTACCTGGAACATATAATGAGCTAGATAACGGCACCAAGATATCCTTTCCTTCACTTTCTTCAGCACCCACTTGTTGGATATTCACAACACACTCTTTGAATTTGTTTGAGGCCAAGTTTAAAGAAGCCAATGAAGAAGAAAAATGTTCTAATTCATCTTCAAATTGTTTTCTGAAAGATGCTATTTGTTCAGGCTCAAGTTTACTAAGATCCACTACCGATTCAATGTTAGTACCAGATACATTCCTGCAAAAACCAACAAAAAGATCCCTCTTACATACCTTTCTTTTGTTCTGCCATCTTTTCTTGTGTGAATTTTGACTTTACTTTTCTAACAATTGAATAAAGAGTTGTTGATGCAACTTTTGATCAAATATTTCAAAAGCGAGTATAATATTCGCGTAGCAAAAAAAGTTACATAATCTTCAACCAAAATCATTAATTAATTAACCATAATATACGCTTCATATCAGAACAAAACCTTCAATTTAATAGGCATTTCAACAGAGAAGATGAGTGGAGATGGGAATCAAAACACTGATACGACATCATTTGCCAGTATTTTAGCTGGTGTACAAAGGTTAAGGGGTGACAATAACCAAAGTGATGCTTCCTCAACATTAGCAACTTCAGCTCCAGTACAACCGATTACAAGAAAACCAGATACAACAAGACAGGCACCACCACCAGCATCATCATCATCATCGTTCATATCTACTCCCCAATTACAGAAAAGAACAAATGCTTTTAACCAAGATAGAACTAGCTATAATGATCCTAGATTTAATAAACGAGCAAGAGACCCAAATATTCCTAAACCATCATCAATTTCTGTTAATAAATCACAAACTGGTAATCCATTACTTCAAAATATAACAAACGTTAATTGGAATTATGTTGAATCAAGAAACATATATGATTATTTGATTAAGAATAGACAAATCATTTTCTTATCGTTAAAATATCATAAATTACATCCAGAATATATACAAAATAAAATGAAACCTTTGATGAAAAAAGATGCTATATTATTAACAGTGGTTGATATTGAAAATAGTGAATCTATATTGAAAGAATTGAATAGAATATGTCTATATAATGAATTTACTTTATTATTGGCTTTTAATTTTGAACAAGCTGCAAAATATTTAACATATATGGCAACAAGTGTATGATGCTAATTATAACCTTCATTTCAATTCATCAGTTCCCTTTTTGTTACCATTTGCAGTCATCTTTGCGCTTTTAGCACCAAACTGGATTGCCCTTTTAGGCTCTTCAGAAACAAATGACATGCCTAATTTAGTGGCTAATTTTCTTAAGATGAATTTTGAAATCTTATAATTTATTTCAATTGATCCAGTGGAGAATTCAATTACATTATGTGATAAAAATGGATATCTAACTTCAACACCATTATGTGAAATAACTTTATCATCCCGTTGTAAATTACGTTCATGAATATTATTAATTTGTCGTGTGAGTTCTTCTATTAATGATTCATTATCTTTATTGGCAAACTTATGATAACCACCATACAATTCATCAGCACCAAGACCACTTAATAAAACTTTTGCCCTTGATTGATAATTATTAGTTCTTTCAGATGATTCATATGTTGATATATCATTATTGAATTTTAATTTTGTTCCTTTACCTTTAGATGCAAAATAAAATGCAATTGCAATTGATAAATCCATTTCTGTAGATTTTGGAAACATTAATTCAATAACTTTTGGTCTTGTTTCTAAATATTGTTCATATGGGATATTTATTTCAATAAGATTAAAATTGATTTTTGGATATTGCTTACTTAAACTAATCCATGAACTTATAGCGAGTTTCCTATCTGGGGCATCATTAGCTTTTAAACCTGTTCTTGGATTATCAAAACCAACATTTAAAAGGTCAATTGTAGTATCAGGTTTGGAGATTGATGCTGCAATACCTGCAATGATTGTACAGTCTAACCCACCTGAAAATAATATAGAGAACAATGTATCATTCACACTATTTGAATGTAATGGTTGAATGGTTTGGATTCTTTCGGTAACTGATTGTGTTAATACAATATTTAATCTTGATAAACGATCTTCTAGGCCTTGATAATCATTGTCAATGTTAGAATTTATGGTATATTTCACTTCTGACGGTATAATATTTAGTGAACCAGAATTAAAGTCATAATTGAAAATACTACCGTTATCACAGTCAATGAAGTTTTCTTTAATCTCACCTATAGGTTGAACAGATGAAATATATAGTTCATCATTTGATAGATAGTAAGTTAAACTTCTTTTCCCCACTGGATCACGACCAAAATATAATTGATTGTTTAGTTTATCATAAACCACAAGTGCAAATTCACCATCTAATTTCCTTATAGTTTCAACAACTGAATTATTTTCTAATAAATTTTGAATAAATTGAGTATCATTACCGTCAATTTCTTTATTATAAAGTTCTCCATTAAATTGGATAATGTAATTTGAAGATTCTAACGGTTGTTTGGTGAATGGTGATCTTAATGATAAGACGGAACTGCAAAAAACCTTATCAAATTGTGTATAAATCTTTGCATAATTTGGACCTCTTGATAAAATTTTGGGTATTAATGAGTTGAATAGATCTGACGTTGAAGATGATTTGTACTCTTGATTATTAAGAATTTCTTGAACTTGTGGCTCTTCAAATTCAATATTTGAATCACCCCAATCAAAACCTTTTTTATAATGAAATAAAATACCACACATAATTGGTACTACTTTCTGATTCACCTTCCAAAAAATTTAATTCATTGTATAAAAAGACGTTTAAAGCTCATCAAATTTTAAAGCTAAAATATTCGCGGCCACTAAAAAGAAAAACAAAACACTAAAAAAATATTAACTCATTGTCAACAAACATCAGTAAACAAAGAAAAGAAATCTCCAAATAAGAAGAAAAGAACAGAAAAACCCAAACACATTTCACATCAATATGTCTACCATCCAGACGTATATTCCAGAAGAAAAACCAGCCAAGTTTGATTTTCAACTCTTTTTGAAACAGTTGAAAAGTAAAAAAGCTGATCCCGTAATACGATACATTAGATCATTTTTAACAAAATTTAATCAAAAGTTATGGACTGCTCAAGAACAAGAGAAGTTGATAAATGATTTTAAAGATTTCATAATAGAGAGAATGACAGAGTTTGAACCTTTTAGCTTAATGAACAAGAATGATTTTGAAAATTCTATAAGTGGAGTGGAAAAACTGATAATGACAAAAATTTATGAACAAACTTTTTCACCTGAAATACCCTCTTCAGTCATTGATGACTCTCACAGATCTGACTTGGAAATTGATGAAGTTTTACAGAGTAATTATAAAGATTTTTCTCACTTGGGGATTAAAGATTTTGAAGTTGATGAAGCCATTGCCGCTAGAGGTGATAAATTTATAAATTTGGCAGGTGAAGAATTAAACAAAATGGATCAGTTTAAATCTCCAAGAGCAAAAATTATATGCATTCTGAATAGCTGCAAAATCTTATTTCAACTAATTAAAAGAAGTGATCAAACACAAAATGCAGATGAATTTCTACCTTTATTGATCTATACCGTTCATAAGACTGCACCAATACATCTTTATTCTAATTTGATGTTTATTGAACGATTTGCATTTACAAGGACCAGTGAAGTACAATATTACATTGTTAGTTTAAATGCTGTTGTTGAATACATCAAGAATTTATCATCAGATTCAAGCTCAGCAGATGAATGAACTATCCATTTTCATTTCCTAATACGGAAGTCAAGCGAAATTTTTAAATGGGCACATTTTTTAATGGTTTTCAGTTTACGGGGTTTGATGGATTCAGATTTCTTCTTTACCAATATATAAAGAAGTTCAACTGCTACATTGTGATGAGGTTCTTGTTAAAAACATTGAATATATCATCAGCACAAAATGGCGTTCACACTGATTGAAACTAGTATTGGTGCTTTATTCATCCAATTAGCAACAACTAATTTTTATTGGCAATTAGGGGAAACTATTGGTTTCTCATCAGCTCTAGGTAATTTAATACTTAAACGTAACTTGGCTCATTTACCAGTTTTATCAGGTGTTCTTGCTTCAAGTGCTTTTGTTTCCAAATGGTATCCTCAATATGTTCCAGATTTTCCTGTTTCAAATTTAACTTCAAGATATGGAATTAGTACAACAATAATATTATCCATTGCAGGTTTACTTGTTGGTTTAGGTACGTATATTTCAAAAATTAAATAAAATTATGATCATAATACTAACTACAATTAAAGGAACAAAGTTAGGCACAGGCTGTACATCAGGTCATATGATTGGTGGCATTTCAAGATTAAGATTAAGATCATTTGTTGCTGTTGGTGTCTTCTCTGGTTTTGCAATGTTATTAAATAAAACCTTAGATCTTGGGCTATACAACGGTACAGGAGTTAATTATGAACTTTCTTTAAATACGTCATGGTTTAATGAAAATAGAGGCCTTTTGTTACTTTTAATCTCAAGTGCTTTACACGTTTATCTCTTTTTACCAAAGTTATCACAGTCTATTAAATCTGATTGGTATAAGCAATTTAATCGTTTATTTTCTGGATTTTTATTTGGTATTGGATTACATGTTTCAGGTATGGTCAATGTCTCTAAAACTATTGGGTTCTTATCACTTTTTGATTTGAACAAATTTGATCCATCACTAATTATGATTATGATTTTTACAGTATTACCGAATATTTTCATTTGGAGATCAATTGAAAAACCGTTATTATCGGAAAATTTTAATGTCGCTAAATCTAACAAACTACCTTTGAAATTTTTAGTTGGTAATGCAATTTTTGGTTTAGGATGGGGTATTTTAGGTATATGTCCAGGTCCAGGAGTTGCAAATGTATTCCACTACAGTTCAATTGGTATTTATCTTGTTTCATTCATTATTGGTTATGGATTTGGATCATTTATATAAAAAAAACAAAATAAAAATTGGGTTATAATCTATACTTATAAAATGGCGAATTATCGCCCATTTGATAAAATTCCAAATCACTTAGTCCTTCAAATGTATTATTTTTTAATTTTTTTAAATCCTGAACATTTGCGTAATTATACCCCCAAGCTAAAACTAACGATACAATAATAGCTAAACATGAAAATCCCAATTCTAATGAATGTCCTAAAGTTAAAGTTGTAGGTTTATAAAAATTTGAAGCGAAAACACCTCCAAAATTACCAAACCCAATTTGAAATGCCATACCAATCGCTTTTCTTTGAGAATTTGCCAAATTGTTTGCATTCCATGTAATCATACCAGGGAAAGCTGAAAATAATGCACAGACGCCAATGAAAACACCACCATAAATGACATTTGGTTTTGAAGTTTCTTGTCCAACAATGGCCATTATGAAACCAATAACAACGATTGACATGTTCCCAGCAATGAAAATAAATCTAATTCCAACTCTATCTGCAAATTTTGATTGGATTATCGCACATAAAGCTGCAACAATGAATACAGGTATAGTTAATAACTGTGATTTTGAAGTTGAGTAACCCATTGCTTTAACAACACTTGGTAAAAATAAGGTAATACCATATGAAGGTGCTGTAATAGATATAAATAATAAAGCTTGTAAATATAATTTGTAATCCTTAAGTACTGAAATAACTGCATGACGAAGACCTGGTTCTTCACGTTCACCAAAATGGCTATAGTTAGGATGCGATAAATCAGTTATTTCACCATTTGAATCATTTTTTAATCTCCAAATTACAAATTCACGTTCTCTTTCACTTAAAAATTTTGCAGTTTCAGGATAATCATATAAAACAAAATATGATATAACTGCAATTATCACAGTTGCTATACCTTCAATAATGAAAATCCATCTCCAGCCTTCATAATTCCCAATTCCATCCATTTTAGCAATTCCAAATGCTAATAATCCTGAAAATGCACCGGCAGTTGTAGCAGAACCATAAAATAATGCTTGACGAAATTGTAATTCCCTTTTGCAATAATACATCGCTTTACCAGGTGTTAGTAATATTCCCAAGTTAAAAATTATTATTAATACATACAAATCCAATAACTAGCAGCTGGGTAGAGTCCTGCTTCTGCTATACCTAAAAACAGTCTCGCTGCAAATAAACCCGCAAAGTTCTGAACAATACCTGATAAAGTCATAACTATACCCCATATAACCATTATAGTGGGGACAAATACTGATGGACGACCTATTTTTTTAAGAACAATGTTTGATGGTACTTCAAATAATGCATAAGTGATAAAGAAGATTGTGACACATAAATTGAATTGATCTTCCGTTATATTTAGTGTAACAGTTATACCTTCAATTCTAACATTTGCGATTGAACCTCTATCAATAAAACTAACAAGATATAATAAACTTGCCATTGGTAATAAATGAAAGTCCATTTTCCTTAAAACCTTTGATTCATTAATATTAGAAAAATCAGGTTGGTTGATTTGAATGATTTTTTCATCTATTTCAGTTGGTGGTTTGGTTGTTGATACATTTTCGATTAATTCAATTGATGGTTTGGATGACATTCTTGATAAACTAACAAACATAAACTTCAATTTGATATAATGAATTGAAACATCTTTTATAACAAATTCCAATTCATCGAGGGGTTCTTGAGTTCTTTAGGAGTTTTCTTACCCCAGATTAAGTCAATGTCTTGGATATATTAGGATTAAGGGTCCTAAAAGCAACAACAACATTTCTCCTCATGAAAGGTTGCAAAAATGTATTCAAAATAACATTAGAAAAATAAACATCATGTTGGAGATTCAATTGGTTGTTAGCATTCAAGCTTAATTCAGAGATCCAATTCCACCTCGGTTCATTGATTGTTTGATATATTGTGTTGAAAGCTGTTGGTCAAAGAATTCTTTCTAATATTCGGAAATATAAAATTTTTTATACAGCTTTGAACTGCAAATTGGAATCCAATACAGATTAATTTGATGGAAAGCTGATCAAATTTTATATCAGTGACCTTTACAATACATTGTTTTGTGATTACATAGATTGGACACTGATACACTGTTAGTTATACTGAGAACATCATTTGAATCCAAGGCACAATATTGCAATACCCCCCAAAACACCTTGATATGATAATATCTTTCAAAGGTGTCAAATACTGAAAAATATCAAATCCATATGCTGTTCCATCAATCAATGATTAAGGATTTATTCAATCTGGTATCCTTTCCAAATAATTTTACTTATAAAGTCTTGCAAACTGAAACTTTTATTATCACTAAGTATGGCGTGAACTGTCGCCGGTGTCGCTATATTAGGAAACTGTGGTGATATGACGATATGACGTTTTATTTGAGTTGTCAAAATAAATTTATTTGATTAAACAAATTCAAACCTTTCACATCTTTTTTCATAAAACCTTCAATTCAAAAAGAACATGACACAGGAGTTCAAGATCAATGATGATGATCTCGTCATTATCCAAAATCATGCTTATAAGTTATCTAATCTACCCGCAGATTTAAAATTCCAATTAGTTCAAAAACTTCAATCCAACAATGATCAAGCTTATACCAAGCCTGATATATCAAAAATCTTCAATTTGAACGATTTCGAACCAATAGCTCAAAAATTATTGACACCTGAAACTTATGCTTATTATAGAACTGGTGCTGAAGATGAAATTACATTAAGGGAAAACCAAAAAGCTTTTAAAAGAATATATTTCAAACCAAGGGTGTTAAAAAGTGTTTCAAAAATCTCATTAGAAACAAGTGTTCTAGGTTCATATTCCTCTTTGCCCTTTTATATAACTGCTTTCCATGGTGCTTCATTTGATGGTAACAATGAAGGTGAGTTACCTCTTGCTAAATCTGCAGGGAAATATGATTTGATTCAAATGATTCCAGGATTAAGTACAATTCCTTTAAAGCAACAAGTTCAATCACATGGAAATGTGGAAGTGGACCAATGGTTACAAGTTTATCTCAGAGAAAGTTTTGATGAAGTGTTGGAAAAAATCAAAAAAGCAGAAGAAACTGGTAAAATTAAAGCTATTTTCTTTACTGTTGATGTTGCTCAATTAGGAAGAAGGGAACATGAATCACGTATACGTGATAGATCAGATTACGTTAAAGTTCCACAACTTGCATCTGATTTAAATTGGGATGATTTAATTAAGATCCGTCAATCTACAAATTTAAAAATTATATTAAAAGGGATCCAAAGTGTTGAAGACGCAATCAAATCTGTTGAACTTGGGTTTGAAGGTTTTGTCATCTCAAATCATGGTGGGCGACAATTAGATACAACTAGATCAAGTATTGAAGTTTTAGGAGAAATTGTCCCAGAATTGAAAAAAAGAAACTTGTATCACAAGACAGAAATATTGATTGATGGTGGTGTAAGAAGAGGATCAGACATTATTAAAGCTTTGGCATTGGGTGCAAAAAGTGTTGGTCTAGGAAGACCTTTCTTGTATGCTTTACAAACTTATGGTGAAGAAGGAATTTCAAAAGTCATTGATATCCTGAGAGAAGAACTTACTATAACTTTAAAATTATTGGGAGTTGTCAAATTGGAGGAACTTAACGAAACTTTTGTAGATACTATAGATTTATATAGAAATAGAGCATAAATGATATTGTTTTTTTAGGACGTACTATATTGGTAGAAAAAGTGGCGCGCTTTCGAAGG
Source organism: Hansenula ciferrii (assembly GCF_000313485.1). NCBI lineage: Eukaryota > Fungi > Ascomycota > Saccharomycetes > Phaffomycetales > Wickerhamomycetaceae > Hansenula > Hansenula ciferrii. The sequence goes on along the minus strand of NW_011887545.1, from coordinate 6,390 downwards.
TAATAAAATCACAAATTTCAAAATTCAGCTCTAGTATCAAGAAGAAACCCATGCCACATAACAAACATACTGCAATTATATATATATAAAGGGGTCAACATTTGAACATTTGATTTTAGCCTGATGAACCTGTTTAAACCATGATTCAATTATAAGAACATTACTCGGTTATAATTGAGAAATATCCCCCCTATAAAATGTCAAAGATTGGTCATGTCCTATTAACCAAATCTAGATGGTATGAGCCTGACTCAACACCTCAAGAAAGGAAATTATTGTTCAAGTTAGACTTGATGATCTTAACATATGCCTCATTTGCATTCTTCACTAAATTTTTGGATGTGTCTGCTTTGAATAATGCTTATGTTTCTGGAATGAAAGAAGACATTGGTATGAAGGGGAATGATCTAACTTATGTTAATGCGGTTTATGAATCATGTTATTGTGTCTTTCAAATACCAATAAATTTATTGTTAACAGCTTTTCCAACCTCATATATCCTACCAGCATCTGAACTTGGATGGGGAATTGCAACATTAGGTACTGCATTTGTTCAAAATACCCATCAGTTAATGGCCTGTAGAGGTTTATTGGGATTGTTCGCCGCGTCGAATTATTCTGGATGTACATTTGTTATAGCCAGCTGGTATAAAAAGAATGAACGTGCTAAAAGAATGACATTGTTTTGGATTTCCAATCCAATTGGAACTGCAGTTGGGGGCTGGTTACAAGCTGCTATATATACAAATCAAAACTTAGCTTTGAAAAGTTGGAGAATTTTATTTGTTGTCTGTTCTTGTATCACTATTGTGGTATCAGTTTATGGGTTTATTGCGTTACCAAATCTGCCGCATGATATCAGGTCAAGGTTCTTGAGTGAAGAAGAGAAACAATTAGCAGTTGAGCGTGTTTCTAAAGAAAACATAGTTACAAAGAGAAAGCTATTAGACATAAAGTCTTTCGTGAAGTTGTTATACACTTGGAAAACTCCACTGTTTGCATTCCTATTATTTTCACAAGTCTTTTCCTATTATCCAAGTGGAACCCCATTTACCCTTTGGCTAAAGAGTCGTCAAAATTTGACTATTCCACAGATTAATAATATACCAACTGGTGGCAATGCGTTATCGTTGATCAGTGCTTTATTTTTAGGGTGGTATGCTGATACATTCGATGATAGATTAACGCCTTATGTGATTGCAACAACTTTTGCAATTATAGGAAATTCAATTTTGGTCAATTTTAATACAAGTGAAGGTGCCAAATATACTGCATTTTTATTTTTGTTCATTTCCCATGGTGTTGCACCTATATGGCAAGCTTGGGCTTCTGACTTAACTTCCCACAATTCTGAGTTAAGAGCATACTCAATAGCTTCAGGAAATGTTGCCAGTGAAGTTGGCTCATTGGTGGTTCCGTTAATTGTTTTCAAAGTTACGCAATCTCCACGTTTCAAGGCAGGATTTATATTCAGTTTGGTAATTTCGATTGCAGAGCTGTTTATAGCCATATCAATTTCATTCTTAGATAAGAGGTACCCAATTACAACAGATATTAATGATGATGATTGGATACCTTCAAGAAGAACTAGTGGTAGTATTTCTGTTGTTGAGTATCAGCAAGCCAGAGAAAAATGATTCATTTTAATTGATTGAGTCGTGATGGTACACAATGGTCCTAACTCCTAACCAATCCAACGGAATAATCAAGGCATCGAATACGAACCACACTCATTTCAGGGGTTTCAATCATTTTAATACAGATACAATATAACTGTTTTGAATTTTTTTTGTGATTACGGTTTTATAATTCCCACTCAGATCTGTATTGTCGCATTTTTTGTGAATTTATTTACATTATACCATTTTAACTACGTCGACGTAAAATTGTTTCAAATTTTTAATGTTCAACTGAATAATATTATAATGGATATATAAATTTCTTATTTTCCAAATCAGTTAAATCCAACATTGATATATCAACTTTTGTCTTAACTGCATCTCCATTAGAGTCAAAAGTTGTAACAAATCCATATTCATCTTCAATTTTCCCATCTTCAATGTCTTGTATATATTGTCTTCTTTGCTTATTTCTTTTATTCAAAATGAATCTTATAATTTGTAATGTCAAAGGAGCCAAGACCCAACATCCAATAATTTGAATAATCCAAGCTAAATAATATCTTGGTGCATCTTGTTGCCTCCAAAAATGCGGACAAACGAGACTTGAAATACAATATCCAATAGACCATGCAATTGTTCTAACAATCTTTTTAGAATATCCAGCCGCAGAGGATTGTGACCATGAGAATCCCATAATAAATGTATTTGCTGTACCTGCTGTCAAAAAAGTACCTGCAAGAATACCATAAGGTTTATTCAAGGGGACTGATACGGCAAGGAGACCACCTAACAACGCAAATAATGAAAACACCGAGCCGACATGAGCTGATTGAGTTTTGAATTTGACTAGAGCTAATGATCCAGCTATTGCAGATAGTACTGACCAACCTGATTGTGCCACTGAAACTAAAGTTGATTGTAAATTACTAAATCCTAAGTTTTTATAAATAATTGCAGTTTGAAAACCTAAACTTTGACACAACATTAAAAAGAATACAAATAACCCAAAAAGATATGTTATTGGGTCTTTTAAAGCTTCAACAACTTGATATCGTTTAACAGTTTTCTGTTCAATGGATGAATTTGTAACAGCTTTAATTCTCTTGATAACATGAATGCGTTCTTCCACTGTGAAATATTTATAAGTTGCAGGGTTATCAGGATAAAATAAATAACTTGAAATTGACAAAATTATTGATAATCCACCAATAATAGTCCAATAAACTTTCCATGGTCTCCAAGTTTCAACATGTAATGTACCATAAGCAATCAAACCACCTGTAACACCTTGACTTAACGTACTTATCCAAAAGATTGGATTTACAAATGCTTGTTCCACGGGTGGGAACCACATGGCAATTGTATGTTGGATACAAGGCGTAACCCCAGCCTCAGAAAACCCAAGGAAAAATCTAATAACAATCAAATGCTTATAATTCTTAGCTGCCAACATTGAAAATGTAGTGATTGTCCAAACAGCAGTGACACCAGTTATATACCAAGATAATTTAATTCTTTGAAAAATATAATGACTTGGAATTTGGGCTAATAAATAACCAACATAAAAATAAGTTTGGATATCATTATAAGTTGATTGAGTTAAGTTTGCATCCTCAAATAAACCTAATAAAGCAGCATAACTAAATGCATTTTTATCTAAAAAAAGTATAAAGTTAACAAAAAATAAAATTGGTAATATAATAAGCCAAAGTTTCCTTTTGATACGAGCTTCTAATTCAGGAGTTAATTCTCCTGCTTGTTCTTCATATTTTTTGAAAAGTTCTAGTGTAACATCAGCTTGTTTAGCATTAACAATTTTATCATCCACTAACTCATCTGTATCTTCCTTAGAATCTAATCCTTGAACTTTAATCGAAGTTCCAAATTTGAGATTGGTCACCGATGATATTGATAATGATCTTGACTCTTTTGACATCTTTGAGAGACCATTCCCTTCATATCAAGATATATGATAAATTTATTGGAATCCCATGGTTTTTAACGAACATCTCAACGATTATATGTGGCATACCAGCGCCACTGTGTCTAATAGAATTAATCTTGGAAGCAGTTTATCATCAATAACTCCACGATAGTCAATGCTGAGCTCTTTTACACAGTTTTCAGAATGTTTTATTCACGTTGTATTTTGGAAATTGAAGCGCAAAGCTTAAAAAGGGTTCATAACCCACCCACCATGCGAACATGCAGTAACCCAACTTTCAGGTCTACTTTTACCCAATTTTCGGTCTATAGGTCCATTGTTTTAGCTCCATCGGTCTACCTTTTAACGGTGTCCAGTCTATATACGCCTGTGATGTATTCTACTTGTAGCTCTGTCAGTGTATCCGATCTATATTAGTCGCACCTCTTTCAGTGTATACGATGTATGTATGTTACTTGTATCTCCGTCAGTGTGTACTTTGGTGCTTTTGTGAAACAAAGTATTTATATTCTTCGTCAGTGTATACAATCTATGTTACTCGTAGCTCTGTCAGTGTATACCTTGGTGCTTTCCTTTTCGTAGACAAATTTATTGATAGTCATCCCACCTCAAAACAGTGGCTCTATCCCTGGGTGTGTTCCTTGACCTTGGTTCGCTCGATATATTTTGTCTTTGATTGCTTCTCAAGGGAGCTTCGTGTATTCCTACTCTTGTGTATCCTCAACGGCTGTGTATAACGCTCTTCTTTGAAGTGTAGCGGTGTATGCCAAACTTCCACTGGGTATCTAGTTTTTTCCTCTTTGCGAATTTTTTTATTGCTGTAGACTTGTTTTTGTCTTTAGTGTCTAGCCTTGTTCTGGGGTACAGCTCGTCTGGGTGCATGGACGCTGGGTGGACTAACACTGGACGCTGGGAGGACTAACACTGGACGCTGGGAGGACTAACACTGGCGGTGGTTTCGCGAACTCTGCCTGTGGGCCTACCGACTCTGGGCTGGCTATTTAACACTAGGGTCTGGGACTAACCAAGTGGCTGGGTACGTTCTGGCTCGTATCTCAGCATACAACAATTCAATTGGCGGATGCTTATGATAGATGTTGTACTCATGAAATTCTCTATCTCTGGGTAGGGTTTTGGTGATGTTTTGCAATTTCATGGTTTTTTAATTTCGGAGATAAATACTACTACATAAAAGTATTATACTATAGACTATATTTTTGAATTATATATTTTTATGAAAAAACAAAAGTCTGATAATTGCTGGTTTATATAGCTTTATATGTTAATCTGGGTGTTTTATGATGATTCCCCTAACTATAATTTCATTTGGACTACTGGTTGCTGAGATATTCCACCCCAAAGTATTTCGGAGTTCCGCTGGTAGTTAAGAAATTGAAATCAATTAAAGCACATTTTCAAGTTAAGCCACTAGTACCTAGGGGTATAAACCCCTCCAGATATGATATATATCAAGTTTGGAAGAAATCTATCGAGTAATTTTCAAGTTGTGGTGCCTTAATATTTGCTCTCCATAGTTAAGCGGGGGTCGGCGCCCCATGGTGAAACATCCACTGCGTATTTCTCAGCGGGAACAATTTTAATGAAATCAGGGGCCCTCAATTACCCAATTGCACATGGTCAAGCACCCCAATTCCCCTGTCCATGTTTTAATGGTATTTTATCTGGGAAATCCTGCTTACGTAAGCGCCCAATTGACCCCTGCCAAATTCCCGGGCAAGCAATTAGTGGGCAAATTTTCAACGTCGACAAAAAAATGTAAACAAATACCAACAACTTTTATCAACAACAACAAACAACAAACAACAACAACAAAAACAACGCAAATAGTGTTTACTATAGTAAGTCAATTATTTCTGACCAAAGTTTGCACTGTTTATATTAAAAGTATTGAAACTGACACTGATTTTAGCTTAATGGAATGAGAGCTTATACAAAAAAATTCCATCGAATTTATTAAACAACTATAAATTCATTCAATTGATGATTTGGTTAATAAAATATCTCAAGATGATATGATTACAAATCACGGTGTCTTAACAGTGGCTGTTTTAATTTTCAAAAGATTGAGACCTTTATTTAGATCTGATGCATTATTCTTAGAAATTCAATTAGTTTCAGATAAATTTTCAGTCCCATTTTTAAATTTATTAAAAAAAGTTGATTCAGAAACAAGGCTCAATTATTAATATTGTTTATAATGTCTTGTTATAATTAATTAAAATTTATTATGATTTAAATTCTCAAGATATCCCAGGATTTTTTTGAAGATAATTTAAATGATGGTATTTCAATCATTCATAAATATCTCATCTTTTCAAATGATCTATTAAAACAACAAGATCGTGATATTGAAACTGTCACAAAAGTTAAAACTGCCATTTCAGAATTGATTCAATTATACACTACAAGATATGAAGATGAATTTGATCAATTAATTCCACAATTTGTTCAAAGTACATGGAATGTATTAACCACTACTGGATTACAATCAATTCTTGTAAGTAAATTATTATCATTTTTAACATCAGTGGCAAAATTACCAAAACATTATGAAATTTTCAATCAGAAATTACAGAAAAAATCATCATTCCAAATTTAACTGTTAGAGAATCAGATGAAGAATTATTTGAAGATGATCCAATTGAATATATTAAAAGTGATTTTGAAGGTTCAGATCCTGATACAAGAAGAAGAACTTCAATTGATTTCTTAAGAGAATTGAAATTTAAAAATGAACAATTAGTTACAGAAGTTGTTTTAAGTTATATTAATTTATATTAAATATCAATCATCTCCAGAAAA
>NW_011887544.1:0-45523 GCF_000313485.1 Hansenula ciferrii | reverse complement strand
TTAAAGCAACAGTACCTGGTTTATATCTATGAGGTTTTTTAACACCACCAGTTGATGGAGCTGATTTTCTTGCAGCTTTTGAAGCTAATTGTTTTCTTGGGGCTTTACCACCAGTAGATTTTCTTGCTGTTTGTTTAGTTCTAGCCATTGTTGTGGATGATGATGATAAAACAAGTAGAAGTTTTGAATTTTGAAAAAGTGGGAAAACTGATGTTTTTATAACAAATTTTGGTCACTTTTGTTGAGAATTTCAAATTTGCCACTATTATTTAAAAAAATGCACATCATGTTTCTCAAAATTGTTTATTTTTCTTTTTGGCAATTTACAATTTGTGATTTTGTGGTTTAACTATGTACCAGGTTGTGATTTAATGGTGTCCAGTTCCTGTTTTTACCCTTATGATCCATAGTTAACCTGTATTTGTTGCTGTGTAAATCCTGGGCTGGGAGTTCCGCACCAAAAATGTAAATATTCCAAATCCGATGTTCCAGTATTTACACGCGTTAAGCCATTGTTTATGTGTACATCTGAGTACTGGTACTGTACTCATATTTACACGTAATCCTCCCAAACACCCATACAACCAAACATAAACACTGGAGTAAATCTCAGACTGCCCTTAACCTTCCTACTTCTAAAAATCAAAATAAACACTTGTAAATTTCTTTAACCGCGCGTGATTTGTTTTTGTTTGTGTGAGTTACAAAGGAGATTTTAAATTTTAAAGCAACATGGTACATAGTTAATTTTTTATTGGTACATTGGCAAATTATGTGATTTTTAGAAACACATTTTTAATTTTCCCAAATTTCAAACATAAATATCCCTTATTTCCCACTTTTTGAAAACTTTTAATTACTACTATTAAATCATTATACTACACAACAACAATTAATTAAAAATGTCTGGTAGAGGAAAAGGTGGTAAAGGTCTTGGTAAAGGTGGTGCTAAACGTCACAGAAAAATCTTGAGAGATAACATTCAAGGTATTACAAAACCAGCTATTAGAAGATTAGCAAGAAGAGGTGGTGTTAAACGTATTTCTGCTTTAATTTATGAAGAAGTTAGAGGTGTTTTAAAATCATTCTTGGAAAATGTTATTAGAGATGCTGTTACTTATACTGAACATGCTAAAAGAAAAACTGTTACTTCATTAGATGTTGTTTATGCTTTGAAAAGACAAGGTAGAACTTTATATGGTTTTGGTAATTAAGAAATTGTTATATTTTATTTTAGTTATTATTAATTATTAATTTTTGGGGTAATTATCAAGGTATTGGTTTGGTGTTTTATTAAATTTAAATGTATATTATAATGTTTATGATAGCCTTCTTATGAATTTGAAATAATTGTAGATATAATGTAATAATATCCTATATTTACTTCTATTTGACATTTATATATGTATATACAAGTAATCATTTATGTGTTTGTATTATAAGTTAAACATCAAACTATTAATCGTAATCGTTATTGTTATTCCATTCATTTATCAATCATGGATGTTACTAAAATTCCTTTTGTATACGTATCACAATCTACAAATGACTAAAATTTTGTATTGTTGAATCTTGATGTTCCGGAGATAACAATCTGTATTATGTAATCTCGGTGAAAATTAAAATGTTTAAATTTATGTCAATTTTAATGAGTTTAATGGTTATTATTTATGGGATATTGTATGTTAATATATGAATTTTATTTGATGGTATTTATTAATAGAGTGTAAGGTATTCAATTATATTAATAATTATAAGAAATAATGACTTTGAAATTTTAGTGTTTTTATAAATATATTAATTTAAAAGTGAAAATAAAATTTAAGAGGTATACTTTATTCTTGAAATCCATAATTTCTTAAAAATTAATCTTAGAATTAATAACTAAAAATTAGATGATTTGAAAGAGAAAATTTAATAGACAATAACCATATATTAAAATAATACCATTTATATACAATAATTCATAAATAAATACTAATAAAACTAATCAAATTTACCCCAGATGACACAGCATTTACATAATAATTACCACATTAGGCAACTCCCAACATAATTCAACCACCACGAATTGATTCTTGAAAAACAAAATCTGAAAAGATGATTATTAATTAAGAGAAACAATATAAAGCCAAGGTTGGTTCTTATCTTAATTAAATGGGGGTAATTACTGGGTTACTACTGGGTTACTGATAAGGAAATGGTTAAGGTGTATTACTATATGATTATACATAGAATTATATGAGTTACAATATATTAGTAGTAGTAATATAGTAGTATATTGATATCAATAGTATATTGATTAATATATTAATAGATTAATAATAGTAATCTATCCGTTACCGAACATTGTCTGGAATTAAGGGCTTAAGGGCTTAATGGCTTAAACAAGTCATAAGAGTTAGCAATCAAGAAATGAAACTAGAATTAGAGCTAGAACTAGAATAATAACACTATGTACATATTATCTTTGACCATCTTGTACTAAAAATGACTAAATATACTTTGTTTAAACAATCAGTACTTGTTTAAATACCGTAATTCAAACCTTATAGATTGTTCTAGAAGGAGCAGAAGAAGAAATAAAGAAACGAGAATATAACATAACAAAACAAAACTAAAATAAAATAAAAGTAAAACAAATTAAAATAAAACAATCCGTTATTTCCCAAGTTGATTATTTTTATTTCTTATTTTAGTCATTTTAGTCACTTTTTAGTTTAGTTTATAGCCCATAAAACACTGTTGTGTGTACCACTTATGTCATAGTCAAGAGTGTCACCCGGCCTTTGTTTCTTGTTTTATAGTAATACAGGGATTTTAAAATTACACATTTTGATTTCAAATTCAATTTAAACATTCTTATCAACAACATCAAACAAATATCAATTATATCAACTAGATTATTAGTTATTGATATAAAGATAGAATAATAACCCACTACATTAATTACATCAACAACTTCATCAACCACCCTACTCGCTTGAAGATTTCGTTTGTTAGCAAGCAATCAATCAATCAAGTGCATTTCTAATCAACAAGAACATATCCCCTTAATCGTGTCACAAGATAATCAACACCACCCTGATAAAGAAGAACAACAATCAATGACTTCATTAGCTTTATTCCCTCATTTACGTCGTACTCTGACTGATGTTATGGAGGATGAATTATATCATGTTCCAAATAATGTTGCTTCAAATAACTCAAATTCAACCCAACAATATGAAGATTTCAATCAATCTTTATCTCAACAACAAATTACCGCTCCTTTCCATCATTTAAATAATAGTTCAAATAGTTTGAATAAATTTTCTTCTCCAACTTTATCAAATTCAAAATTATTCAAGAATTCAAGTGCTTTAAATTCAGAAGAAATGCTGACTATTCCTGATCAACAAATACCCTTAAACCAACATCATCAACAACATAGTCAACAACAACAACAACAACAACAACAATCTGAATTATCAAGAGTACAATCTCATGATATGTATTATGATATCCCAGAACCTTTACCTCAAGATGATGAACAACATATTTTTAATGAATTTGCTGATCCAAATTTAACAACAACTCAACATTATAATTCTCAACATCAAATCCCACAAGATCCTTCAACAATCCCAACAAAATTATTAAAATTTAATGATGATTTATCCTTGGATTATTTTATAAATGATGATAATGATGATTCAGATTCAAAATTTATTATATATCCCGCTCTTTCACCAACTATGATTCCTGAAGAAATTGAAGATGAAGAATTAAGTGATGATGATGAAGATGATACAAATGAATTTACATATTTAGATAATACTCTGAATGATGACAAGAATCCATTAAATTATCAACATCAACAATATCAAAAAGAACAAGATTTAATTCAAAAACAAGAATATCAAATGATTAAACAACAAGAATTTAATTCACAACAAAAATCAAATTTACAATTTAAAAAATTTGAATATAAAGATGATTCAATAACTCAAGATCTTGAATCTGATATTGATAGAATGTCATTAGATTCTTCTGATGATGAATATTCATCAAATAGTTCTGTATTGGATGAAGATTCATATACCCCAATTTTCCAAACTTCAAAACCAACAACATCATTATCACCACCAATCCCAACCCCAAATCAATCAAAATCAAGACGTTCATCAACAATTCAACAACAAACACCTTTACATACATCTCCTTCACAACAACATACTCAACATACCCAACATTTATCAACATCACCTTCACAACAACAAAATTCTCATCAATGTCAATTAATCAATCCATCAACAAATCAAATTTGTTTAAAACAATTTTCAAGACCATATGATTTAATAAGGCATCAAGAAACTATTCATGCATCAAGAAAAAAAATTTTTAGATGTATTGTTTGTAATAAATTAGAAGGTGGATTATCAAATAAAACATTTAGTAGAGGTGATGCATTATCAAGACATATTAGAGTTAAACATGGATTAACTGGGAATGAAGCTACAGATGCTTTACAATATGCAAAAGATAATGTTGAATATGTTTGATCTTTATCTCTTTCCCTTTTTTACTTTCTTTTAAATTGTTATGAAACTCAATTATTATTTTAATTTTCTATATTTTTACTTTTTTAATATTAATTATGATTATAAGATTTTATACATACCTATATATAAATAAATATAAACAATAAATACCCAGATTATGAAGAATAATGTAGAATAAATTACATAAATATCGTTTTAATACATATTAGTGTAATTACATTAAACATTAATAAATATTTCTATACCATAATAACTATATATACTATCAACCACTTTACCAACCTTCTTTAGCAACAGCAGCAGCTCTTTCTTTTGCAATCTCAGGATCAAGATAATATTCATCCCCAATTAAATTTAAATCATCATCAACATTCATAACTAATGGAATAGCATTAGGGATATTAATATCTTTAATATCTTCATCACTTATCTTTTTAATTAATTTTAATATTGATCTACATGCACTACCATGAGCCACCACAAGTACAACATCTCTCTCGATCAATTTTTTTAAAATATCACCATATAATAATGATTTTAATCTATCAACAACCATATGTAATGATTCACCTTTTGGTACTTCATCAATCTCATATTTATATCTTTCATCAATCGCACTTGCTTCTTGATCTTTTTCTATAAGTGGTGGGATTCCATCATAAGCTCTTCTCCAAAACATATATTGTTCATCACCAACCTGGGATCTAATTTCACTCTTGTCACAACCTTGTAAAGCACCATAATGACGTTCATTTAATCTCCAAGATCTTGTAACATCAATCCATTGTCTATCTAAATCTTCAAGTATCAAGTTACCAGTTTGAATAGTTCTTGTTAATTTAGAAGTAAAGATATAATTTGGTTTTAAATTGGAAGATTTAATTAAATTTGATGCAAATTTTGCTTGTTCTTTACCTTTATCTGTTAATTTTGCATCAAGCCAACCACAAAATTTATTTAGGTTGTTGAATTCACTTTGTCCATGGCGTAGTATTATCAATGTAGGCATTTGTTCTATAATGGTATCTATAATCTATGGGTATCTATTGAAGCTAATAATATGGTAAGTTGTTCTGAGTATTTGCTTTCCGAGTTTTCTAGTTATATAAGAGAATCAAGTGATGTTATTTTTTTAAAGTTCGGAGATCTCGAGATTGTGTCCCATAATAAAGAGCGTGGGAAGAAGGACGTAGTTGGATAATTGAGAGTGGATTGATGGTATTATTTTTGTATTGTATTGATTAATTGTGTACTGTGTTGGAAGAGGTATCTAATGGTGTAAATTATATGTTGATTTGACTAGTATTGGCTGGATTGAAAGTGAAGTAAATAGTGAATAGTCCATAAGAAGAGATTTGAGGAATATGGTTGATTAATTGTAGTATATATTATACAATGAAGGTATATGGGGATCAATATATATTCATGTTCCTGTTATAATTCTAGTCTATCTTTGGTAAGTTCCATTATGATCATATCCCATCAGCTGATATGACAGATAATAATTCTATCATAATCTACTTTAAAAAATACTCACAAATCAACACACCCACCATCTTCAAATTCCCCCAACAATTACGTCAGACTTGCAATAAGTCCTCAATTGTATCTGATTTATGTGCTTTAATAATATTCTTTCACCGGCTTTTGAATCTTTTGAATCTTTTGAATCTTTTGATAATAGTTTGTTTACTTTTTACCGAATCCGGGTTTAATTAAGTACTGTTGATAATTTCCAAATTGATAATTTCTCAAATCAACTCTGAAATTTTTAAAATGTGACAATTTTTAGTGATAAAAATAGTTGAATTCCATTCTATTTTTTGATCTTAAGATATTTATAAACTTAGAAATAACATTCCCAATAAAAAGCTAGTATTAAAAATGGGGACTCTAAGGGATAAAGCTAATGAAGTTTTAACAAATTCTTCTTCAGATATTCAAAGACAATCTTCAAAAGGTTCAATTAGTTCTACAACTTCAAATTTGTTAAAACAAAATAAAGAAAACAATTCATTTGATAATTTAGAAGCTACTGCTCAAAAGGAAAGAAATAGATTATCAAGTATGTTGGATAGTTATAAAAACAGTTCTGAAGTTACTCAAAGTACTACAAATGATACTGCATCTTTTATAGATGCTGATGATTTCATTATCAATAGAAAATCAATAGATGGTCAACAAAGAGATTTCATAGTTCCAGTTAGAAAGACTCAATCAAGATCATCAGAAAATGATCATTTTGAATTTGAAAAATCTGATCAAGCTGTTAATAGCTCATCAAATCAAAGAATTCCTTCAACTATTCAACTTTCACCAAGTTTAAATGTACAAAATAATGGAGCATTCCCATCTCCAACTTCTCAAAGAAGATCTTTGTATTCAGATTATGCACCAAGTATTCATGAAGTTAATAAAGTGGCTTATGTGGTTGATGGTAGTGATCAATATGATGATGATAAAATTAGTGATGATATTGATGAAGATTTACCAGTGGAAAATGAATTAAAACCTACAAATATTCAAAGAAAACCTTCAGTTATTAAAGTTAGTAGAAATTCATCAAAAAACAGTGGGAAAGTTACTACACCAGATCAACAACAACATATTAAAAATAAAGAAAGTCTTGCTTCTTATTATTCAATTGCTCAAAGCGGTAGTGGATCTTCAAAATATCCAGAATCAACATATAGTACTACAAGAGATTCTCCTATTGGCGATATGAATGATCAAAATTCATCAATTTCTAATCAACAACAACCTCCAAGTCATCCAGATATACAAAATAATCCTTATAAATCCTCGCCAAGTGGTAAAATTCCAGAAGAATCAGAATCAACATCATCATTTGAATTTAATATTGGTCCTTTAAAAACAACAAAAGAATCAAGAACACCAATTGCAGTTGATAGATCTCATGTTACAAGTATTGATCCTGCAATTCCATCAAGATCAAGAAGAAGACCTGTTAGTCAAGCTTTTATTAATTCACCAATTAATAAATTAAAAACAGAAACAGATGCAAATAGACCAAGATCTGTTGATTTAGGTGAAATGGATAATTTAATGTCAGAATTAAATAGAGAAATTTATAATTCACCAAATGGTCGTAAACAAAATTTTTCTGAAGAAAGTGGTTTCCAAACTGCAAAAGATTATGGTCATAGTAGACAACAATCAAATGTTGATTCTATAAGATCTAATGCACAAGATAAATCAATTAAAAGACCATTACCACCACCACCTGTACCAAAACATGAAAAAAAACCAAGTGTCAGTTATGAAGAAGAACAAATGAACCCAGAACCATCATTAGAACAACCAAAACATCAAGTTGAACATCATGAACATAAACGTGATGTATCAACAACTCATGATGATGGATTTGTTACAGAAGATGAAGATGCAGAAACTAAGAGTACAAAAGCTTTAAAAAAGAAACATCACAAGAAATCAAGTGAATCACATCAAAAAAAAAGAAGTAGTTCAAGTTCTGCATTCAAGAAAGGTCATTTTAATCATGAAACTTTAACTCAATTATTACAAGTTACAGAGGGGACAATAATTGGACAAGAGTTCCAAAATATTGGTTTGGAATCAACTGAAAAACAATTATTAGAAAGATTAGTTGATTCGCTATCAAGATTAACTGCTGATATGGTTATTGATTCTGATAGACATGATGAAAGTGTTAAAAGATTGAATAAAGCTATTAAGGCATTAGAAGGGTTTTAAGAAAATTAGTCTATTTTCACTTTTATTATTACACTGTTTTTTATTCGTTATATACATTTTAGGTTGATCTTTAATTTCAAGATCATTACGTTGTTTTAAATTGGTTTATTTTATTGTTGGTTATTGTTTATTGTTATGTGTAAATTATATGAACGTTAATATATTATTTTTCCATAGAATGTAAATATAAGCTTAAACAATATAATTATCATATGTGATTGTACATCATAATATGAATTAATTACCCATGCATACCTTTCACTATTATATAATATTAAACTATATACTACACACTTAAAATTACATCAATTAGAAATAAAACTGAAAAAAACACAAAAAAACAACATAAAACTATGTGATTAATATTAAAAAGGTATGTATGTAATGAAATGCAACTTTATATATGAGCAAAAGAAACTTATCTAAGTTTATATGCAAAAATTTGGGGGAATTGTATTGTAGTTAAAACAAATGGGTATGTGGGTATTGAGTTCCATGGTTTTTATTGAGTTTATTGTGCTGGTGGGGTTGTAGTTTTTGTTGTTGTTGGTGGAGGTGTCGTTTTATTTATTGTTTGTTGTTCCTTTTCAATTTGAAATTTATCTTTAATTTCATAAATTCCAATATCTTCATCCAAGGGAAATAATTTTAAATCAGAATCTAAAATTTTATTAAAATCTTTATGATTTAATTTCCAACCTAATTTATCACAAAGATAAGTTGCAACCTGGTCACAATAACCTAATAACGAGACATCAAATTCACTATGTTCAACAAGATCTTTATTTATCAGTATTTGTGGAACATCACCTGGGATCATATTAACAATTTCAGAAACTGGTGCAACTTTTAATGAAGTACCAATACAAATTAATAAATCACAATTTAAGACATCTTGTTTTATAGAATTATGGAATTTTGATGGTAAATCTTCACCAAAAAATGTAATATCAGGTTTCATAACACCATAACTTCTTGGATAAAAATCATCATTCTTGGATAATTTTTTTTCACGTTCTTTAAAACAATGTGGACAAATTGGTAATTCCATATCACGAATATATTTAAATATCTTGGAACCATCAATATTCCAACGACATGTTTGACATGTTGCCGTTGCGAAAGATCCATGACATTGAATAATTTTATCTTGATCAATACCAACATTTGATTCTAAATTATCAATATTTTGTGTATAATTTCTTAATAATTTCCCTTGATCATTTAAATTTTTAATAAATGCATGTAATGGAGTATAAGAATCTAATGGTGGTAAAATCATATTTGCAACACTATAAAAAATTGTTGGATCTTCTCTAAAAGTTTCTAAATCGAAAACTTCTTGAGGATCAGTTAATCCTAAATGTTGAACTTTTGAATAAATCCCCTTTGAAGATCTAAAATCAGGTATACCTAAACTTGTTGAAATACCAGCACCTGTTAATACTAAGATTTTTTGAGCTTTTGAAATTTTCTCCAATGCATGTTCCACAGTATGTATATCATCTAATCTTGTACGCATTGAATAAACTTTATTCATAGCTTTTTGTAATAATTTAACAATCTTCATTAAATTTCTTTCATCATCAATATCATCATTAAAATTTTCAGAATAAAAACCTAATATAACAACAGCATATAAAATATCTGAACCTCTTGGAGAATCTGGTAAATATAATTTTAAAAATTCTTCAACACCTTGTTTTTTTAGAAATTTTCTAGCTTCTGAAGTTTGTTCTCTTGTTACTGTGGGTAAGATCCATTTACCATCTATTCTTTTTATTTTACCTCTTTTTAAAGCTTTTGAAAATGGTTGATTTTGATTTTGATCATCATCATCAATTGTATTAGTATTAGTGGTTGTAGGAATTGGAACAGGAGTAGGAGTTGAAGTTGAAGAAGATGATTTTGAAGGAGCAGTGTTTACTTGTGAATGTGATGGAATGGTTTGGGTAGGGTGAAGTTTCTGTTGTTGAAGTGTCTGTTGATGTTGTTGATGTTGTTGAAGTTGATGGTTTGAAGCACCATTAGCAGCATATAACCCGGAAGTTGAAGTGGTTGATGGTTCAACCTTTGAAGAATTAGAAGGAGAGTCTAGCTTAGGAGCTTTTGGAGAAGGGACAGTGTGATCCTGGGGCAGAGGTCTCTTTGGGTGTTGATCAGCCATGCTTTTGTTTGGTGATGATTGGTGGCCTTTTGGTTTAAATGATTTGTTGTTGTTGTTGTTTGAATGGTTGATGGTTGATGGTTTCAAGAATTTTGGTTGATTTCTTTTCAACTTTTTTTCAAAGGGACGCGGTTTTGGGAGAATAGGCAGGGAATCTGAATTAGGCAGATACAATTTATACAATTTAGGCAGGAGGGTAAAAGGTAATTAAGCTGGTTAGAAGGGGAGTTGGTGATTCTAGGCAGAGAATATATAATTTATATAGACAATGATGATGATATGGTACTTATATAATATACTAGTTGTTTATTCAATGTGTACTTGTTTCATCTTGTTACAATTAGGCCGTGTGTCCATGGATAGAGGTATCGCACTTACTATGTATACAAAAATTATTTAAAACTTGATTATCTCAAAAACTACTTAACAAACAATATCCAAGAAAATCAATAACATAATCCTCTAATTTCACTGCAGATGGTAATGTAAAGATATAACTATGATTATTGCGAAATTTTCTTAATAAAACACGTTTTTTGTTAAAATTTGCATTGATTTTAATCGGTTACCCATGTTACCAAAAAAATTTGGTCGTTGTGCCAAAAATTCGCGGATGGCCATAAAATTTACCCGGAACTTCCATTGAAAATTAAAATTACTTGAAAAATTCATTGAATATTGAATAAAATAGTGAAAGATTAGATCAAATATTTGATTGATATTGATTTATATTTCCCATATTTATATAAAGATGTCAAGTAAACCAGTTAGACTACCCCCATTACCAAGACTACGTGTCAAGAATCCAAATAGTCAAAAACAAATCAATCCATGTGTTGTTGTAATGTCAACTTTATTAAATTGTTGGTCATCAAATGGTGAAGGTGCAGCTGAATGTAAAGCATTAGAATTAAATTTAAAAGAATGTATGGAAATAAATGTATGTATTGGAGTGTTGTGTGTTTTGTTTTATCCAATTTATACTAACTTTTTTTATAGCAAACTCAAGTTGTTGGTAAGAAATCATCAATTAATTATCATGCTTCACGTTTATATCCAAAGATTAATGGTAAACCTCATGATTAGAATCCTTAAATCATTTACATCCATATTTATCACACAGCCATATCATATACATCACCAATAGAATAATTCACAATATTCAAATTTACGAATAATTTATATTTTTAATGATCATCAAATATAACCAATAAAGAATAAAACAATAGTTTACTTGTACATATACAAACTGAATAGTTAACTCAATAGTTTAAGAAGATTATATAGAGAATCTTTATATCAGAATCATAAATACAATGATACAATAATGTATTTTTATTATAAAGACCCAAGGTTTAGTGTAAATTTAACAATTTGACTCTAAATATCACGTGAATATCATGCTTTTATTCAAGTAATATTAAATCTATATATTATAAAGACATAAAGACTGATTATTCTAATACCTGTAATCGTTTAATATTAAATAGATCTATGACGTATAACCCCATAGTTAAGTTCGTAATTGAATTGGACAGTAATAATAATCAGATCTCCATAATATCGTATAACTCATTAACCGAGAAGCTTTCGAATAAAAGGCGTACGGTATTATTATCACATGGACATTAATCAACAATGAACAATTACGAATTGACCAAATTAAATGATATACAGCCTCTTACAGATTGGTATCAGCTAAGAAATTAAATACGAAGTAATCATCAACAGAATTACATCTACATTGACTACATTGACTACAAGAGATACTCATTGTATAGTTAAACTATCTATTCAATATTCATAGCTTTACTTGTATGATCAACTTGATGATCTTCCGTTAATCTCCTGTCCAGCTTCTGTCCAGTCTGCCTATGCTCTAGGTAGAACCTCTTCCTAACCTCTGCCTACACTCTGCCTAACCACACTCGTTTAATTCTCGTTAAATTCCTTCCTTCGTTCCTCGTTTAACATTTTCCATAAATAAAAAACACGAAAACCAAAAAAAAAAAAAACCACCGTGAATTTAAATTTCTTTCAACATTTAAAAACAATTCAATTTCTTTCAAAAGTTCAATTGTTCAATTAGTTCAACACACATTCATTTGTTTATATTCTCATTCATTTCTCAACAAATTGATACTATCTCTAAAAATGTCTTCAACAGGTGTCGATTTAAAAAAAACTCAAGCTGATTTTTCAAAATCTTTACATGGTAAAGATGTTGGTCAAAAAACTGGTATTTCTGCTCTTTTATCCAAAGATAAATCTGCTCAAGAAACTGCAGTTTCAGATTATTTAAAACATTGGGATGGTAAAACTGATAAAGAAGCTGAAGATAAAAGATTAGAAGATTATAATCAAAGTACTCATTCTTATTATAATGTTGTTACAGATTTTTATGAATATGGTTGGGGTACTTCATTCCATTTTTCAAGATATTATCCAGGTGAAGCTTTTAATCAAGCTACTGCAAGACATGAACATTATTTAGCTAATAAGATTGGTATTAAAGAAGGTTGGAAAGTTTTAGATGTTGGTTGTGGTGTTGGTGGTCCAGCAAGAGAAATTGCAAGATTTACTGGTGCTCATATTACAGGTTTAAATAATAATGATTATCAAATTGAAAAAGCTCATTGGTATGCAAAAAAATTTAAATTACAAAATCAATTAGATTTTGTTAAAGGTGATTTTATGAATATGGATTTTGAACCTGAATCATTTGATGCTGTATATGCAATTGAAGCTACAGTTCATGCTCCTGTATTAGAAGGTGTTTATGGTGAAATTTACAAAACTTTAAAACCAGGTGGTGTTTTTGGTGTTTATGAATGGGTTATGACTGAAAATTATGATGAATCAAATCCTGAACATCGTAAAATTGCATATGAAATTGAATTAGGTGATGGTATTCCAAAAATGTATAAAGTTGATGTTGCAAGACAAGCTTTAAAAAATGTTGGTTTTGAAATTGATTATGAACAAGATTTAGCTGATTTAGATGATGATATCCCTTGGTATTATCCATTAACTGGTGATTTAAAATATGTTCAAAGTTTATATGATTTAAGTACTTTTGTTAGAACAAGTTCTTTAGGTAGAAAATTTACAACTGGATTTGTTGGTTTATTAGAATTTTTAAAATTAGCTCCAAAAGGTTCAAAACAAGTTACTTTAGCCTTGGAAGAAGCTGCTGTTGGTTTAGTTGAAGGTGGTAAACAAAAATTATTTACTCCAATGCAATTATTCGTTGCAAGAAAACCATTAAACAAAGATTAATAATAATAATAATTCAAGCTATAATATAATATAAAACATTTGCTTTTAATTTTGCTTTACACTTTCTTTTTTTTATCTTCACTTTTAATTTTGTCATTTTGTTCATTCTTTTTATGATTATTGCATATATGCATTGTACAACATATAAACTTATATAATAAAGTTCTTTAATTCTATATAAAATACTTTATGAAAAATAAAATAATTGTAGTATTTGAACAAATAACTAGATCAAAACTACAATCAATCAATACAAAAACATAACACTATATATTCATGACGTCCATCTTTTCAAACAGAACAATCAATAAACAAAAGTATCATTCATATTTTATAAGTCAAAATTCAAAACAGTAATCGATCTATGATTCTGTAATGGCTAATGGTAATGATTAACCTTAATTTACCATATACCACCTGAACACGTTCGAGCTACCAATTAACTCATCAAATCATAAGGTAATAAGGTTTTCATCTGATAGACGTTATGCTGATAATTTTGATTAAAACTTAGATTCATTGTATCTGATTGAATGAAATATCCTCAAAAATAATAAAAGGAGGTAAATTCAACAAACTGATCATAACAAATAGCCCATTCGACATAATTATCATTTGGAATCAATATAGTTAATAAACATCAAAAAAATTGTCAAGAAACATGATGGCCGAAAAGAAAACACTCAAGAGCTAATAATGTAGAATATATATAGTATAAAGTTAAACGATTTTCATAATCTATTAAAATTTAAAATATTATGAAATGCGCGAATTATTGGTAATTATTTACCAGACTAAGAATTATGAGAAAGGAATAGTAAGTGATCTCAATAGAAATTAACTATTCATCTGCACAAGATCTTACTAATTCATTCATGTATAATATATGATATCATATTACATTGAACGTATATACATTTTAAATTAAAACCAAATTATTGATATATAATTGTAGTACTTTAGACAATATACAAATAACAAATCTATCAAAACTACAATCAATACAAAAACATAAACACTATATATTCATGACGTCCATCTTTTCAAACAGAACAATCAATAAACAACAGTATCATCCATAATTATAAGTCAAAATTCAAAACAGTAATCAACATGGCTCTGTAATGGCTAATGTGATTTAAATGTACTAGCCACAAATCTCCATATACCATTTTAGAATTTAAATTCCTCTAAATTATTATTGTTTGTTGATTCATTACCCATTACCTGTTGAGATACATTCATCTACTATTCTGACCCATTATCCATCATGGTCCATATTTGACAAATCATCAAAGAATTAAAATTTTTAATTTTTATTTGGTTTCATAATAGAAGTAGTATCTTGGACTGAATCTAAAAGCTCAAACACCGAAGCTGCTGATATGAGATTAAACGAAAAATCAGTTAAAATGTCATGAAATCAAGTAAAAATTAGACTATAAACTATAAACTATAAACGATATTTTTTAAATTCTCTATAAATTTTATGAAATGCGCGAATGGTAATATAAGCTCATGAACAAGGTAGAAAACTCAATAGTAATTATCCATAAAATATTAATCTGTACAAGATCTTACTTCTGACATTATAATACATTAAACGTATATATAATATATAAACAAAACACAAAAAAAAAATACAAATTCATTATCTTAACTTTTTATTCCATTGAATAATCTCCATCATTATCAAAATCAACACTAACTTCACTTGGTGTTTCATCACCTGCAAAACTTTCAAACCTACTATCATCTTCATTATCATCATCACTTTCATCTATACTTGACTGATTAGCTTTAGATTTTATTTTGGATGGTTCATGATTTTGAATTGAATGATTATTATTATTAGCATCCTCCACTTCTTCATCTGATTCTTCAGTATTTGATGTTTTTGAAATTTTTGAATGTTGATCTTCATTATCAGAATTTTGATCACTTTCAATATCTAGAGCAGGATGATCTGATTTTTGACTCTCTTCAATAATTCTACTTTGTTCTTGTTCAAATTCTTCATCAACTTCATCTTTTTCAGCTTCTTCTTCTTCACCATGCTTCTCTAAAATAACAGAATATTCTTGATCTTCATCTGTAATTTTTTCTGATTCTTTACTTTGAATTGAAAGATATAATTCTTCAATTTTCACATAAAATTTATTGAAAGAATTTTTAGATGGAGTATCTTGATCAATTAATCCACTTGACCATTCAACACACATTTCATATAACTCTTTTAAATTATCAAATGGAACTTTATCACCAATATACAATTTGTTTAAACTTTGTAAAATAAGTTTTCTATATTTTATACTTTCAATTGAATCAAATGTTTCTAATAAATTTCTTGCTAAATTAACATGTGAAGGAGATGTTTCAACATATTCTTTTTCTTGATTAACAACATTATTTGGATCTGTCCAATGTATAATTTGTTGAATAATTATTGAAGGTGAAACCATAACCATTTCTTCTTCTTCAGAAATTTCATTTGTATGTGTTTCATAAAGTCTTCTAAAACCATCAGCAGCAACTCTACTCATTCTTTCTTGATGTTGTGGATGAGAAAAACAATAAACTGGTAAACAAAAAGTAAATGCTTGTAACATTGCTTGATTCTTACTATTTTCTGGATTATAATAAGTCAAAAGTAAAGTTTCAAACAGTTCATCATCTGATAAAATATCTGCAAGATATAATTTACATAACCCTTCAGCAGCTAAAGCTTGCAGCTCCATATTATCTTTATCTTTCAATGTTCTATATAACAGTTTATGCAGTGATAGTGAATCAACACCTTCATGAACGTCTAAAACTTTAGCTCCATGAACTGACAGAATATCAAACATAATCTTCAATGAAATTATTTTCAAATCAACATGACCTCTTGATAAAAAGAACCCGAAAAGATACAGCTTTTCTGTAGCTAATTCAGCATCTAATAAGCAACATAAACCTAAAGCCTCAGTACCTAATTCCCTTATTTCAGTTAATGGAATTTTAACAGCTGGATGAATTAATGTATCAAGTAATGAAGTTATAGAGATATTACCCTTTGATGGTTCATGAATTTGTTCCAACATTGCTTTAGTGATTTGTAAACAATGTATTATAGCTTTATTACTTTCTTTAATTTTATATTGATCTTGTCCTTGTTCTTGGTCTTGGTCTTGATCTTGATCTTGCTCTTGTTCTTCTTCATTATCTTGTTCTTCTTGATCTTGGTCTTGCTCTTGTTGTCCTTCATCATTAGCTTCTTGTTGATCAAGATCATTATCTCTAATATCAGTTATAATTTCACTAACCATGGAGCAAAAATCCTTTTCATTAATTGATAATTTTCTCAAAACTTGTAAAGAAACTTTAATTAATTTTGATGTAAGTCTATCATTAGTTAAAGAAGATCTAATAACTTGTAACATTGCTCTTCTACCAATTTCATCACTAAAATCATAATTTATACTAATTGTTAAAAGTTGTTCAATTATAAAATCAAAATCTGCAGCATATTCTAATTTTTCTAAATTTTTTCTTCCTTGAAGATATTGAATTAATAAATTTGCCATTTCTGCAGATTCTGGGAAATTTGAATCTATAGCATCATTTAATGTATTTTCATAACAATGATAATAAAAAGATCTTGCTAAAAAGGCAGTTTCTGGTGAAAGATCTAACCAAATATCTTTAGTAAATGAAATTTTACCAATAAGATCTTTTCTATTAATGAAAAAATGTTTCATTGCTAAAGTACCAACTTCACTTTCTTGAACTTTTAATCTTTGTAAATACTCTAGTAAATCACCATCAATAGTGTTTAACCAATCATATGATAACATGTGAACACAAGCTTTTTGAACAGATTCATCACGATCTTTTAAACCCCATAATAAAAGTTTTTCTCTATAACTTGAATCTATAGTTCTAAAATCACCCAATTGTTTAATAATTTTGGAATAAACTAATCTTCTGTTGATGAAATTTGTATCTCTTGCTCTTTCTAATAAATAATTTTTAGTTAATTCAGTTTTAGGTAAGTTTAATAAAGCAGCTCGACGAACTTCTGGACTTGGATCATTTTGAATTGCAACCAGAAGTTTTGCAGTAGCTTCATCTAATTTATTAATTGTTGAATCAGGATCTTGAAATCTAGCAACACAATGAAGAGCTTTTATTCTAATGGATGGTTCTTTATCAAATATTCTTTTATCTAACCCCCAAGAAAGTGATTGATATAAATTTTCTTCAATATCATTCAGACCAGCAATAGCATAATTTAAAAATTGAACAACTCTATATCTAACATTTTTATCTTTGGAATCAATACCTCTAAGTAAATGAGTAATCAAATATTGAATGAACCTTGTAAACAGATTATCATCATCTGGATCATCTTCATATAATTTATTTAAAGAATCAATAAATTTCTCCACCAATTTAGAAATTTTATCACCAACTGGTTCTGATTTCTTCAATACCAACACCTTATTGATCAATTTACAGAAGAAATAGTTGAAACTGTCCTCATGATGCAATTCAAAAGCTCTTTGTTGGATTGTTTTCAATAAAATAACTTGTTTCTTATGACCTGCAAGACTTGATTGTGACTCTTGGAATACTTTAGCCAACGCTTCCTGGATATGTTCTGGTGTGGTGAGAGAGTCTGCTAGCCTCTTTGTATGCTTCTCCTGTGCCTTACTCATGGTCAACCACCCTGTCTATAGTTCCTCAAGAGTAGAATCAAATTTGTAAACACCAAATCTTTATGTATATGCAAATTAAAATCCACAAAAACAAAAACAAAAACAAACAAATCGCGAAAATTAAAATTCAAAATCCGGGTAAAAAATCAAAATGGCAGATTACGTGAATCTGAAAATCTTATTACATAATACAAATTGAATTACATAATCGATTACATAACCGATCATAAAAAAAAATTTTGTTTATACCTGTTAAACATAAAAATAATAAGAAGAAGCTCATCGCATGAACCAATAATTAAATTTCATTTGTGATTATTCAAGACAAAGAACATGGTTGTTGACATTCATCGCTGTAGGTTTGTGGACTATCAACCACATACAATCACAAGTTTAAGTTTTAGTCATAAATCTACAAAGAAATTTTCTTCACAAGATTTACGTTTAGCAGTTGCAAGAAATAATGGTGATATTGAAATATGGAATCCAAAGAATAAATGGATCCATGAAACTACTTTATACGGTGGGAAAGATAGAAGTATAGAAGGTCTTGTATGGTCTACAAGAGAAAATGAAGAACCAAGATTATTTTCAATTGGTGGTTCTACTGTTATAACTGAATGGAATTTAATTACTGGTAAACCATTAAAACATTTTGATTGTAATGCAGCTATAATTTGGTCAATTTCTATAAATGAATCTCAAGATAAGATTGCAGTGGGTTGTGATGATGGTACTATAGTTGTTGTTGATATTTCTGGTGGTCCAGGTTCTATTGAACATTATGCATTTTTACAAAGACAAGAATCAAGAATCTTAAGTGTTGTTTGGAAAAATGATGATTATATTATTGGTGGTTGTGCTGATGGTCGTATTAGAGTTTGGAATTTTGGTGGTGATTTTCAAATTCATAAATATAGTTTAATTTCTACAATGAGAGTTGATAAATCTAAAACTGAATCAACTTTAGTATGGTCTGTATTATATTTACCAATTCAAAATCAAATTATTAGTGGTGATTCAACAGGTTCAATTAAAATTTGGGATTTTACACATTTTACATTATTACAAAGTTTTAAAGTTCATGCTGCAGATATTTTAACTTTAACAACAGATTTTAATAATGAATCAATTTTTTCAGCTGGTGTTGATAGAAAAATTTTCAAATTACAATTAATTGATTCAAATAATAATAATAGTAACTCCAACAAGAAACAATTGAAATGGAATATTGTATCAAATAGATTATTCCATTCAAATGATGTTAGATCAATCACATCATATGAATCTAAAAATTATAATTTCTTAATTTCTGGTGGTGTGGAAAAAAGTATTGTTGTAAGTTCATTAAAATCATTTACAGATGGTCAATATAGAAAAATCTCATTTATCCCACAAGAAGAACATGTTGTTATGAATAAATCACAAAATTTAATCATACTATGGCAAGAACAAACCATTAAAATATGGAAATTATTAAAACGTAAAATTGTGGAAGAATCTGATGAAGAAGAAGATGACCAAGAAGATGAAGAAATGAAAGATGTTGAAGATGTTGAAGATAAAGATGATGATTTCTTAATTGGTAATTATAAAGATTCTTATGAATTAGTTTCTAAATTAACTTTAGCAGATGAAGATAATATTACATCAGTTGCAATTTCTCAAGATGGTTCAAAATTAGCAGTTGGTAGATTATCAACAACAAAATTATTTAATCTTTCAAATAAACCAAATTCTAATAAGTTAAAAATTAATAAAATTAATCATCCAGAATTAAATTCAAAAGGTTCAAAATTTTTATTATTTAATGATAGTTCATCATTAATTTTATCAACTCCAGAAAATGAAATTTTTAAAATTTCTTTAGATGAAGAAGATGAACAATCAATTATTGAATATGAATTAAGTGATTTACCAAAAAATAAATCAAAATTAACATATATTGAAAACATTAATAATTTAAAATTAACTTCAAATAATTCAAAATTAATTGTATCAAGAATTTCAGGTGCAATTGATATTATAGATTTAGAATCATCATCATCAACAAATGAATCAATTCAAAGTAAACCATTCTTAAGATTATCAAGTTTTATAAATAAATTAGAAATCACATTACAAAACACTTTAATTGTTTTAACTCAAGAAAATAAAATTTATGAATTTGAATTAAATTTTGATGGTTTAAATTCTTCAGCACATTTAACAAATTGGTCCAAAATTAATTCAGAATTTTTACCAAAACAATTTATAAATCAACAAGAAATTGCACATGGTTGTTTCTTAGATAAAACCGATAATTATAAAATTTGGATATATGGATCAAATTGGATTTCATTTTTCCAATTAAATCAAAACATTCCAATTAATAATTCTAAAAAAGATGCCAAAAAACGTAATAGACAAGGTCATCAAATTGGATTAAATAATGAATTTGATGATATGGATTATGAATTTGAAGAAAGTGATGTTGAAGAACAAGATTTTGAAAATGATGGTTTAAATTATCAAGATCGTTTAATTGAACGTGCAGATTTTATAAAAGAATTAAATAATGATGAAAATAATGGTAATAATAAAGATGGTATACCATTTGGAATTACTAAAAAATATAAATCAATCTTGTTTGCTAATTGTTTAAATAATGGTGAATTAATCATTATTGAAAGACCTTCAAGTTTATTACCAAAAACTCCTGCATTTAAATTAAATCAAATTAAAGTTTGATAGATTGTATAGATATAGTTAACTAATGCATAAATTTGTATATTATATATTACAATATTGTAGAGTGATGATGATCACGAAATCAATTTTTTTTTATTTAATAACACAGTATATAATTGTATATATAAAAATCAAATGCTTTTAATGTAATGAAATAACCAGAAATCAAATTTTAAAGCATCTATAGTATATAAAAAGGGGAACATAAAGTAACAAATCAAATTTAATAGTAACAAGCAAAAAAGAAGCAAAAAACATGGAGAATTATATTGTTCAATTTCAAACTAGCTCAAAGATCAATTAATCATCTTGTAATTCTGGTAAAACTCTTGCAGCTTGGAACCAAATTCTTGCAGCAGAACCAGAACCAATCAAAGTTTTAACTAAAGGTTTACTTTCTAATGAACCATTACCTTCTTGAGCTCTTTCTTCACTATTTGGACTAAATTTTTTAGAAGAACCAAATTGTTTAGTATATAATTTATAAATATCTTCAGAAATTTGGAAAGCTTGAAACATTTGAAAATATAATCCATCATTTGAATCATAAAGATATTTTCTAAAATAAATTAAATGACGTTTTAATTGAGTTCTAATTGCATTACCTGTAGATTCTGGAACTTTATCACCAACTAATAATAAATAATCTGCAAAACCTTCAAATAATAATTGAACAAAATAAGAAGGATCTCTATAATATCTTCTATCCATTTCACCATAATCTCTATCAAATAATGATTTATTTTTATTTGTTGCAGCTGCAGCTAATTCATTTGCATGATGTTTCCATTTATCATCTTTAGTATATTCATAAAGATGAGAAGCTGCACTTAATGCAACACCAGTGTTATAAGTCCATTTCATACCATTTGCACCATCAGAATTTTTATCAATACCATCCAAGACTAAATAATCATCATCTAATAAATATTTAATTAACCATTCAATTGCCTTAGCACCAAAATCAATATAAATTTTTGATTCATTTGGAATTAATCTTGCAATTCTTAAAGCTGCAAGAGCACATTCAGAATTTGAAATTGCACTAATATAAGGTTTATCACGATGCCATAAAACACCACCTTGATTTTTAGCTTTAGAATCTTTATTCCAACCACCCATTAAATAACGAACCAATTCTCTTGCTCTATCTAAATATTCTTTATTACCAGTGATTTCAAAAGCACCAATTAAAGCAAAAGCAACTTGAGCATCATCATCATAATAAATATCTTCATTACCTTGGAAATTTTCCACAGCACAATAACCATAATATTGAGGAGATCTATATTTATAAAGAGCTTTAACAGTTGGATCAATTAATGGACCTAATTCTTGAGGATAAATTTTAGCACCATCCATGATTGATTGAGCAACAACAGCTACTGACCAAACATTAAATTTACCTTCATCACCATAAACACCAGATACTTTTGGTCTTGGGGTGGTAAAAGTGCCCTTTTCTGGGTTATAGAATCGTTTCCAAGTTTCTCTGATGACATTGTAGCCTTCTAAGGCCGGGTTTGAAACGAAAGTATTTGGTTCAGTTGACATTATTCTAATTGACTTCAATAATCAGTCTAATAACCAATGTATAAACACCAAAAGAAAGAACAATCAATCTCAGATTCAATTAAATTCAGTTTAAATTTAAATTTTGTTTTGTTTGAGGTTTAACTGAAATTAGCAGCAAACAAACAAATTGAACAGCAAAATTTTGACAGAGCATTTTCTGGCGTTTTTCGCGTTTTTTTCTTTTATACCTTTCAATTTTGAACATCTTTGAACATCTTTGATTGACTGAATATTGTTTATAGGCATTGAAGGAGGTGTTTATAGTTACCAAGACCATATGTCACACAAGGAGGAACTCAACACTTTGATAGCCACGAAAGAGGCATTGAAAACGGTTGAGAAACTCACGAGTAATATCCTTAGGGATTTAGTTACATCTAGAGATAATCATAAAGAATTACAAAAAAACACAAATGAATTGATTAAACAAAGTGAAAAGTTGTAATGCTATGTTTATATGCTTTAATGGTTACACAATCTTATCTGCTATATCTTGATTTTCAAATCCTTCATCATGATTTAAATATTCACCAATCTTAATACTTAAAAATGTTAATCCACAACTAATTAAATAAATTTTATCAAACCAAGAATTCAATTGAATAATCAAATTTGTTTCATTATTATTTATAAACAACAGGGAATTTAATTTTAAATTAAAATCCTGAGTTAAATTTGATTTTAATATTAACATGGTAGCCAATATATAAATCCCTGTTAATTCACTAATTAATAAATTTTTTATAATTGAAACTGATTGATTTGGTACATCACCAGTTGTTGTTATTTGATTTAATTTTGTTAAATCAATTGGAATGAATTTATAAAAATGTTTAAAAGTTAACCAAACTCCATTTATAGAACATATGAATAATATACCTGATATTAAAAAACTTAATTGATTAATTAAACCAAAATCATCTTCAATTGTAATGAATATTTTTAAAATTTTGATTATTGTAAGTACTAAAGGATCTGATTCTTTTGTTGATATACCTCTAAAAGTTGAATTAAATATGGAAATTAATTCCACTATAAAAACTTGAATAATTTTGAAAAAACAATATATTGTAATTCCATATTGTATAAACATTGTCATTAATTCTAAATGATTTGAAGCTGGTTTATATTGTAAAGATTGATTAATCTCTTCTAATTTGTTAATCTTGAGATATAAATCATTCTTTATAGTTTTCAATGAATTTAATTCAGTTTGAAGATCTTGATTTAAATTTGGTTGATTTTTAAAAGGATTTAATTTATGAACATCAATAAATGATTTCTTAGAATAAAGACTTGGTCTTCTTTGTACTCCATCATCTTGATCATCATTAGCACTTGAAGTTAATTGATTTAATTCATCTTCCTTTTTAATGATTAATGAATTTATATTTTCAAAATTTTCTCTCAAGTTTTTCAAATTTGATTCATTTGATTTATCATTTATAATTTTACCATAATTTTTCAACTTTATATAAGCATTATAATAAACTGTTGAAAAAGAACCAATACCATTCAATACAGAAATTAAAGTTATTCCAATTATAGAAATTTTCAATAAAATTTGTGAAATTATTGAAGAATTTGGATCTATTTCAATATCAATCTTAATTAAATTATGGAAATTCCATAAAATTATTAACCAAGTCATGAAAATCCCTAAAATTGTTCCTAATTTTATTGGATTTTTATTCAATATTTCAGATTTGAAAAATTTATTAATTAATAATATTAATATCAATAATGGATGTATGATTATTAAGTTTAATGTTATTATTATGACATTTAAATACCAAAATGATGATTCAAATCCATCATTTGATTGTTGTTGTTGTTCTTGATCATCTTGAAACATAAATTTATAAAGAATGAATTCAATAATTATAAATGATGAAGTTAATGTAATTGCAAATGAAATTCTTGAAATTTTCTTCAAATAATTAATCAATTTCAAATTGGAAATATTTAGTTCATCACTTTTCATAATCCTTATAAAACTATTATCATCTTGATCATTATTTTTAATATAACTATTTTTATTACTGATTTGTTGAAATTCAAATAATTTTATAATATTAAACCAAACATATCTATAACTATGATAATAAACTAAAGTGGATGATAAAAGAAACACCAGTGTTACCAATACCCCCATGACCTCATATAGAAACCCTCCTAGTGTATATATATTCCTGGGTCAAGTATCAATTGTTCAGGTACAACAGATCTGAAAAGATATCAATGGGTATTAATTATTTACATACATATTTGAAATCCGACTTGGTTAGCACGTGACTTTCCCATAGTTAAGAAATTTTACGCGCCAGTCGGAATTCCCCTAATATTTCTTAAAATTCTGCCCCAAAAAAAGTGAAATCTTGAAAAAAACTAGAATTAACGGAAATTCAATTCAAAATCATTGGAATTTTAATAAAATTTGATTGAAAAGTTGTATCAAGTAATAGTTAATAATCAATAGTGTCTTATAATGTCTGTGCATAGAGTTTCCAGTGTCAGGGGAACCAATTATACCCAAAACACCAGACCTTTTTCCACAAATAATCCATTTAGAAATGCATCATTTGATTCAAATATTGGACATAATTCTAGAAGCACAGATCAACAACAACAAAATTTTAATCAATGGGTTGCAAGAAATCAAAGTCAAATGAGTTTTAGTAGTGATGATGAAGATTCGGAATTGTTTAAACAACCTCCTCCAGTGGTAAGACCTGGTTATTCTAGATCGAATTCTCAGAATTCAGTGGGTTCACAAGGTAGTTTAGGTGTTATGCCTCCACCGTGAGTATAATAATATTAACTGAGATTTAGGGAAGAGCGAGAAATTTGGTAAGAAAGAAGAATAAGAAAGAAGAATAAGAACAAGAACATCAAGAGATCAAAAGAATACAATACAATACAATCATAAAACAAATATGAATTAAATGATCCAATTTCAATTTCAATTATAAATCAAATTTTGTTTTTTGTTTTGTTTTGTTTTCGTTTCCATTTAAATTTCAAATTTTTGGGCTGTGAATTTAAGATTCGCGAATTTTTTTGTTTATCAAAATCAAATTCACATTTGCTACAAAAGAACAGCAAATTCAAATTCAAAGCAATAAAATAACAAAAATCAACAAAATAAAACTATTGAAAACTTGAGAAGTTGGATATTAATCAAATAGTGTCAGTTTTAAACCATAGTTACACTCGTTGGTCAAAGTCAAAGTCAAAGTCATCCCCCTTTTAGTTCTTGATCTCAACAGCCTTATTCTCCACTCGTTGTTCCCTATTTCCTTATCAATTAAGCGCCCACCAAACTAACCATTTTAATCAACAGAAGAATGCCACGTCGTTCATCAAATAACCCATTCAGTGATTCCCTGTCACCAAGTTCAACAGGCGGTGGTGCTGAAGATAGTTCAAACACTCCTCCAACTTATCCTTCAAATAATAATGATTAT
The DNA here is from genome assembly GCF_000313485.1 of Hansenula ciferrii. Classification (NCBI taxonomy): domain Eukaryota; kingdom Fungi; phylum Ascomycota; class Saccharomycetes; order Phaffomycetales; family Wickerhamomycetaceae; genus Hansenula; species Hansenula ciferrii. Next base: position 19,326 of record NW_011887544.1, on the reverse strand, counting down.
TATTCCACTACAAATGAAAAATCACGTTTAAGACAACAAGAACAAGACCGTGAACGTTCATCACAACAACAAGTTGATTTACCTCCATCTTATGAAGAAGCTGCTGGTCCAAAAGTTTCTAAATCTTCATATCCAAGAGAAAAATCATCATCTATTTCATCATCTTCAAGACCTCATCGTTCTCAAAGTGATTCTGAAAGACATAGAACAAGAGTAAATCGTGAATGGCCTGGTGATGGAACAAATCAACAATCTTCTAGTACAAGACCTCATCGTTCAACTTCTGGTCGTACAAGAGAATCCGGTTCAAGAGAACATTCATCAAGAGAACATCGTGATAAAGAACGTTCTCATCGTTCTCGTTCTAATCGTGAAGCAAGTGAATCTAAATCTTCAAGACCTCATCGTTCATCATCTGAAAAACATTCAAAATCAAAAGATTCTAAAAATAAACCAAAACCTAAAAATGTTGATACTATTGATAAATTAGATGTTACTGGATTATTTGGTGGTACTTTCCATCATGATGGTCCATTTGATGCTTGTACTCCACAACGTAATAAAAATCAAAAATCTGCTCCAGTTTTAGCCTTCCCTGCAGATGGTCCAAATAATTCAATTAAAGGTAAAGCACCTGAAAATATTAAAGATTCCACAATAGATTATGTTATGGGTAGAACAAGTGAATTTGGTGATGATGATTTATATACTGCTTCAGTATCTCCAAGAAAACAAGGTCAACCATTAACTAATGGTAATGGTAATGGTATAAATCAACCTCCATTATTAGGAAACATTCAATATAATTCATCAAATCAATCACAATCAACAATCGCAGCTGTTAAAAACACTGAAAATATAACAAATTTTGATACAAATAAAAAAGCTATTCCAGTTCATGGTGAAACTACTTTAGGTTTAGGTTCTTCAACATTTTTAGATGGTGCACCTGCATCACAAGAGGATTCTAATATAAATGGTGGTTCTACAGGATTAAATAGAAAAAAATCAATCAAGAATAAATTAAGAAATCCTTCACCAACTTTTGTTGATGAAGATGAACCAATTAAATTTAGTCCAGAAAAATCAGAATCTTCTGGTGGAAATTCTTTACTGAAAAGAGTTAGAAGTTTAAAAGTTGGAAGAAGTAGAAGTTAGGGAATTTAATCAATAGATTAAATCATTATTATGAATTGAAAACCCCACAATAATTTTATTAATGACATATAGAATATACCATAATTTTTAGAGGAATTTTAGAAAGAATAAGTTACAATCTATCGTTTTCTTTAAATATCCAACTTTATAAAAACAATAAAAATTAAAAAGCTATTGGTTGTCTTTTGTATTTCTAGTTGTTTATGGGTTTTTTATTATATATGAATTTATTGTTTTCCAAATGGTTTTGATTTTAATTGTTCATGTTCAAATTATATGAGTATTCCAAGTCTCCAAAGCTGGGATTTTAGGAGAACTTTTTTTCAAAGATTTTGTTTAATTGGGATTTATAATTGTATTTCATTGTTTTGTTTTTATGTGTGATTTTTTATTTTCATTTCACTTTTCTTTGCTATAATTTTATGATGATAGCTAATTATGTGTTTTTTTTTAACTTTATTAAAAGAAATTAGATATTGGAGTTCAATCATTTAATTGATTTTTTGTTATATAAAGGTATCAGAAATTTCAAAGACATTTTATATTAATTAACAAAAATTTTGTAGAAATACTATAATTATGCTACAACAAAAGTTGAATCTTTATACGTTTATGTTCATGCTATATACAATTTATGCTTAAGAAACTTCTTATACAAAGTATCTATATGATTAATAATTTAAAGCATCAGATATTCTTGAACTTCTTGTTGGTAATCTTCTTTGAACAATATCCCAATCAATAGCATTCCAAACTTGTTCTAAATATTGATTCTTACCAAAAACACCATAATCATATAACCAAACTTTTGGAGAAACATCTAAAGCTAAAATTGGTTTTAATTCAAAATCTCCATATCCTGAAGATTCTCTTGCTTCTTGTAATGATAAAATTGATGAAGTTGTTGTATGAATATCATGTTCATTTTTCAATTCTTGTAATTTTTTGGTTAATTCAGTTATTTGACCAAATTTAATTGAATTATTTGGTGTCCCGGCATTATAAGTATTCATTATAAATAAATCATCATATTCATCTTTTTGATCATTTGATTTTGTTTTCTTAGCAACTACCCATGTAAAACCATCACCATTTATAGCAGATGCAGAGTTCAACAACAAGGTTTTAAATTCCAACATTGAACCAAATGATGAATTTATCCATTTAACAAATTCATCATCAGTTGGTAAATTTTCAATTTTTTGAGATAAATTTGGAGTTTGTAAAATTGAAGATTCATCTAATTTTCGATTAAAATCAATAGTTTTAGAACTTCTAACTTCACCAATTGATCTAAAAGCAAATTCTAAATTTGAAAGTAATGAAGCATTATTAAATAAATTTAATTTTGATGGAGATTTTGCATATTCTTTAACTAAAACATCAATATCATGAGGTGCTAACCCGGATCTAGCAATTTCATGGTTTAATCCTTCACAATATAATTCAGCACGTTTATACCATGCATTTTCTAAACCTTTCTCACTTAAAAGACCAGGAATTTTTTGATTTTCATCAATATATGAAATTGATGGTGTTTTATATACTTGAACAACTGGACCTGTGGATTGATAACGTCTTGCACCTGCTAGGAGTCTGGTTCTGAGAGACATCATTGTGGGTATGGTGTGTATTGTATGTGGTGTGTGAGAATTCAAAAAGGAGAAAATATAATGTCAATAATTCTAGATCATGAATATCAATCAATGGACCATATTGATTTTTCGAGTATTATAGATTTTTCACTTTTTGAGATTTTTTTTCGTGAAGATTTCGCGGGATTTGTTAGGACTGTGATTTACACCGGTGATGTTCAGCTGAGAGTGTAGATTTTGGATAGATTTACTTAAAAATAGTCTTATATTTTGTGATAAATAGTCATTGGAGACCCTTATCTATACATACACCATTTTTCTAAGTTTCTTAGTCCTCTATTTCCATACTTTCACATAATAAATTCTGTCATCAGGGGCATGCTCAGATATACCCACCTTCCCAAAGCGGAATATTACCTCTTTCGGACGTTTGCTGGTAATTGGCTGCTTTCCTCTGAAATTTGTCATACATAGCATTTAAATAAGCTGTCAAAGAATCAGATCAGGAACTTCATCAAGACAAAAACAATATAATAATATAGAGATCGAAAGAGTTAGAAAGAGAAAAGTAAAAGGGGAGTTTTAGATGAATTCAGAGCATTTTTCATTCTCAAAGAAACCAGTTTATTCACACGCAAAGAGACATTCCGTCATTTCTGATATCATTCCAAATTCATCAGAGTCAAATGGGAACAATTATACCACTACAACTGCTGATACAAATAACAAGAGAACCAACAGTGGGAGAACATTTTCATCGATATCAAATGGTGACGGTAATTTAATCAGACCTTGTGTTTCTCCAGATGATCCTTTACTGGATTATGATGAACAGATTAGAGTTCCTAAATTTCAATCAAAAAAGTCATTAGATGATATAGGCTCAGTTTCAGTTAATTTTGAATCAAATGATTTGATGGATAAATCTCAACAGGAAAGCAAACTAAACAGTCGACGTGCTACAACAAACATTGACTCATCTATATTACCAAAATCAACCACCGTTAATAATACAAATAAAACCTCAAATCCTAAATCAACTTATCAACCTGCAAAATTTGATATAGGACATTTTTCAATTTCAGAATCACATTCTTCATCATCATCACCCCCTAGGCAAACTACTTCATCTTCATTAGGTGATAAAGTTTATAATATAGAGAGTTATTTAAACAATAAAAACTCATCAAATGTTATCTCAAATCATGAACCTTCTCAACATCCATCAAATGTCAATTTAAATTCAACTACAAATTCATCATCATATTATTCAACACCTTTACCATCAAAGAAAAATTCAAATGAATCAATCTATCAATTTACTTCTAAAAATACCTTAAAATTCTCCATGGCACCTCTTAGACCAATAGATGATCCAAAAGTACCAAATTATGTCCCATGTGTTTTAAGAACAACTTCAGACCTTATAAATCCATCATCATTTAATTCACCATTATCACCATTCAATACATCAAATTCAGCACAAACCCTTTCCGATTTGACAAATAATGAAGATTCTATTGAAACAACAGGAAATGAATTATCTCATGAACATTGGAAACCAAACAATTCAGTTACAAATTGTACTGATTGTAATAGAATTTTCACATTAATCAATAGACGTCATCATTGTAGGAAATGTGGATTAATTTTTTGTTCAAATTGTTTATTATCAAAATCAAAATTAAATTATAATTGTGAATTTGATATTGATGGTATTTTAGCAAAAGTTTGTTTTAATTGTAATAAACAATGGTCAAATTTTTTAATCAATAATTTTAAACAAGTTGATAAACAATTATTCCCAGATTCTTTAAAAAAGACTAATCAAGATGTCATTACAAATATTAATGATGATCATCATCAAGAACAATTAGAAATGGAACAAAATCCATTAGGTGAGGATAAAAGAGAAGCTGGTACTACTGTTCCTGCAGACTGGTCATGGAGTTCATTTTAGATGGGAAAACTTTAGTATCAGAATTATACTTCTAGATTGTGTTATAATACTGTTATTATATCAATAATTTATGACAATTTTCAATATTCAATTATGCTTTTTTTGATTTTTTATATTATATTTATACTTGATTTAATCATTTAGATCCCATACATTTATTTTTTTTGAAGGGCTCTTGATGAGTCTTTTCTGTTTTTTTTTTTTACTGCAATATTTATACTATGTTTGTTCATGTTTAAGGATATTTTTTGTTCAATTTATTATACATTATATGTGATTTTATGGATACTTTTTTTTATAGTTAGACTTTTTAGGTGGTGGTGGTGGTTTTGATTAATATGGGTGAAGTTGGTTCATTAATTTACCAATTTATAAAGGATAGAATAATGTTTGTTATATAGAATTTTAATATGTAACTATATATTTATCATGGAGGACCGGTCATTCGTTTTGATTTTATTAATATATGATTTATAATTTATTTATATATGACAATATTATAAAGTAGTCGACAAAATTTTATAGCTGATATTTACATATGCTTCTTTTGAATAATTTTAATTAATCTTTGTGTATATGTAATAAATAGTATAAATAAATAAAAATATGCTAAACATGCCTATGCAAATTACTTTAATTCAATTATATAAAAATGAAGCATTTTGATAAAATGTCAACATTGGATTTTCACCACTTTTAGTTGTAGTTGCTTCAATATCACCCCATTGTTCCAAAAATTCTGAATGTTTTGAAGTTCTTATTAATTTCCCACTCATTTTTATATATAAATCTCTAATTATATGGAAATTTGTTGGGAACATTATATCGAAAAATCCGGGATCAACCATGAATGTTGAAGTTGTTACAGCTTTTTCTTTTAAAATTGTTTGTACAACAGGGGAATTATAACCTTCTGATCCATTTGGTAAAGAATCAAAATCTGATAAAATAACTTGATGCTCAGGAAATTTTTCATTTAAAATTTCAAATAATTTATATAATCTTGTTGGAATAAATTCTGTTGTTGATAATGAATTATTAAAAGGTATGAACATATTTTTCCATTTTTGTGAAAATTTATTTTCATTCAATGGATGATTTAATCCATTCATTTTTGAATAAGGTGTGTTTAAAAAATCAAGTCCTCTTGTTCCCAAGAAACCTGCACTATCTGCACTCAATTCAGGTGAAAACATTTGATGATAATCTCCTTCTTCATCAATGACAACATAACCTTGATACGGTTTACCTGTATTGATGTCATATTTAATCATATCATGAGCTAAATTATCTAAAACTTCTAACCCAACTATGAAACAAGGTTCTGGTACAAATTCTTTCCAATCAAAAATTGATTTATTTATAATTTCAACTTTAGAATCATGTTTCCTAAATCCATGCTTAACACTTTGCTTTTTTTGCTTTTCACTTAAATTTTTACTTATATCAATGATTTTATATCTTGTTTTCTTATAAACTTCAGGTTGCATTTGACGTATATAATCCAAAATATTTGTCATTAAAGTACCATTACCACCACCAATTTCATAAATAATCAAATCATGATATGGATATAAGTTTAATTTATAATTGACTAGTAAGAATCTTGCAATTGCTTCACCATAATGTGGTTGAAATAATTCCACTGGAGTATGCCATAATTGTAATTCCTTTTTAGAAGAATCATCATATTTGGCATATTGTTTTTGCCAATTGATCACAAATTCATCTGTATCTTGTAATTCATTATAATTGAATGGTTCTGTAGCTTGGAAAATCTCAGCTTGTTTCGGGAAGTAACCATAATTTGGATTATAAAGCGAATCATCAATGAAATCACTAGCCAACATCTTCACTTTCTTTGGACGTTCTGTACGTTTAGCCAACTTCTTATGTGTAACCAGCGGGAATTTAGCGAAAAACTCTGCTGAGGATTGCCCTTTCAAAGGATCATTGGAAATATTTGTCCATAACCGACTGAACGACGTGAAATCTGATACTTTGGTGATGGGGGTCCTCTGGGTATCCACTGAATGCGGGTCCTCACCTTCTGCTGGAAGTCTATGGTTGTACGTTGTTGGTCTATGCGAGTAATCGTGCTTGAAGTCCCTATTTGACGAGGCAAGCCTCCTCCATATCTCTGTCCTCCTAGTAATTGGTAATCTAGGTCTCATTCTTCACCAATTCTATTAGTAAATTCACTTCCAAAGTCCAAAACTTCTGACACTCTCAAATCTCAACTTTTATGGAGACGAAAACCAAAACATCACCAGAATTCGCGGGAAAAGGGTCCGTAACGTTTTTGGCTAACTACGTATTGAAATTTTTTAAGCGCTTCATTGATTTAACAGTAAACAAACCATATCTGGAACTTGAAACCAAAGCAAGAAAAGATAGAGACAATGGGTGTTCCAGCGTTCTACAGATGGCTATCCAGGAAGTACCCGAAAATCATCTCCCCTACTCTGGAAGAAGATGCTACGGTCGTGGACGGTGTAACGGTGCCGCCTTCATATAGTAATCCAAATCCAAATGGTGAATTGGACAATTTGTATCTTGATATGAATGGTATTGTCCATCCATGTTCCCATCCGGAAAATAGACCACCTCCAGAGACTGAAGATGAAATGTTATTGGCCGTGTTTGAATATACCGATAGAGTGTTGAATATGGCTAGACCTAGAAAAGTACTTATGATCGCTGTTGATGGTGTTGCTCCAAGAGCTAAAATGAATCAACAAAGAGCTAGAAGATTTAGATCTGCTAGAGATGCGAAGATACAAGATGAAGAAAGACAAAGATTACAAGATTTGAGAGAAGGTTATGGTGAAGTTATAGATGAAGCTGTTAAAGTTAAAAAAACTTGGGATAGTAATGCAATTACTCCAGGTACTCCATTTATGGATAAATTAGCCCTTGCATTAAGATATTGGACTGCTTATAAATTAAGTTCTGATCCGGGATGGAAAGATCTACAAGTTATCATTAGTGATGCTACAGTTCCAGGTGAAGGTGAACATAAAATTATGAACTTTGTTAGAAGTCAAAGATCTGATATTGAATATAATCCAAATACAAAACATGCTATTTATGGGTTAGATGCTGATTTGATTTTCTTAGGTCTAGCTACTCATGAACCTCATTTCAGAGTTTTAAGAGAAGATGTTTTCGCTCGTGATAATAAAATGATGAGTGTACAGGAAAAAATGAATTTAAGTGAAGAACATCGTAAGCTTATTGAAGAAAAAGAATCCAAAAAACCATTTCTATGGTTAAATATTAATGTTTTGAGAGAATATTTGGAAATTGAATTAAACATACCGAGACTTCCTTTCAAATTTGATTTAGAAAGAGCTATTGATGATTGGGTCTTTATGTGTTTCTTTTGTGGTAATGATTTCTTGCCACATTTACCATCTTTAGATGTTAGAGATAATAGTATTGATTTATTAGTCAGTATTTGGAAACAAGTTTTACCAAAAATGAAATCATATATTACATGTGACGGTATTTTAAACTTAGAAAATGTTGAAGTATTATTATCAAATTTAGCACCAAGGGAAGCAGATATTTTCAGACAGCGTCAAGCACAGGATCAACGTCGTAATGATAACGATAAAAGAAGAAAAGTTTGGCAAGAAGAAGATAAAATTGCTAAAAACCAATATTTGGCAAATGTTACAAAGGGGAAAGCTGATAAAGGTACATATACCCCAGTGAATAACTTACCATTATTCGATGTTAATAATCAAAGTGTTGGTAAAGTTCATATGTCAAATAAAGAATTGGCGCAAGCTCAAATTAATGCAGGTAAAACACCTGATGCAACAACTGACGATTCATCAGCTAAAGAAGAAAGTGAAACTCCACAACCTGAAGTTAAAGAAGAAGATGTTGAAAATGCAAATCAAGCTAATATCAGTGCAGCAGCAGCTTTAAGACAAAAATTATTAGCAAATAAAACTAAAAAAAGCGAAGATGCTACTATTGGTGAAAAACGCCAAATTCCTGATTCTCCAACTGACTCAGCTGTAAGTAGTGATTCAGAAGCTGCTGATGTTGATGGTGATCCAGTTAGATTATTTGAACCAGGTTATCATGATAGATATTATAGAATCAAATTCCATATTTCCGATGAAGAAGTTGAAGCTACAAGTAAAGAAGTTGTCAAACATTATATTGAAGGTATTTCATGGGTCTTGTTATATTATTATCAAGGTTGTCCATCATGGAATTGGTATTATCCTTATCATTACGCACCATTTGCTCAAGATTTCACAAATATCAAAGATCTAGATATTAAATTCACACAAGGGAAACCATTTTTACCTTATGAACAATTAATGTCAGTTCTACCAGCTGCTTCTGGTCATAATTTACCAGAAATTTTCAGGCCATTAATGTCTGATGCAGACTCACCTATTATTGATTTTTATCCAGAAGATTTCCCAATAGATATGAATGGTAAAAAGATGTCATGGCAAGGTATAGTTTTACTACCATTTATTGATGAAAAGAGATTATTGGAAGTTGTTAGAGATCAATACCCAAAATTAACAGATGCTGAAAAGGGAAGAAATGTTAGAAAAGAAGATGTTGTGTTTTTAAGCAAAGAAAATAAGCGTTTCAAAGAATTTAAAAAATTATATTCTGATTCTAAAAAAGTTGAAGCTATTGATTTCCATTTCAATAAAACTGGCTTATGTGGTAAAGTTTTGTCCAATGAAAAATTTCAATTTGATTCTATATTACCTTGTCCAATTGAAGGTGATGATCATCAATATAATGATTTAGATACAAATGCATTTTTATATGCAGATTATATCATGCCACCAAAATCACACGGTAAATCAATTATTTTAACCGGTTATATTAAGCATAAACCTGTCTTAAGTCAAGAAGATAAAGATGGTATTGTGTATGGTAGAGGTGGTGGTAGAAGAAATTACCATGATGCGTCACAAAATATAATTGAAACAGGACCAGGTAGTAATAGTTCTTATGCACCAAGATTTGGTGGTTATAAATTTTTCTTATGGTTAGCTGCTCAACAACAACAACAATTTCAACAACAACAAAACCTAAAGCAATTCATGAATAGTAATCAAAACCAAAGAATTGGTATGAATCCTACTGTTCAGCCTTCAAGTAGTGGTAACTTATCAGTTAGACCTGGTAGTCAAAACTTACCACAACCAAGCCGTAATGGTGTTTTAAGAAGATGAAGGTACAGAGAGGTAATCATCAAATGGACTTTATAATATAGTTACGACATAGTTACGAATAATGATTTAATTATTTATATCTATAATTCGTATTATAGTATTTTCTTCTATGCATATTTGTTAAAACTATTTACAAAAGTTTTTATTTAATTCTATATCATGTGTAAAATATCAGATGCTAAGATAAATGCTCATAATCAATGTTTATATGTTATATTGAAGCTTTTTTAAAGGTCAAACGAAATATATTGTCCCTTTTATTTGTAAAAATCAATTGTATATGCTGATTTTAATTAATTTTCAAATTTTTGCAATGTAGATGAGACCAATTCCGCAAATTCAGGATCATCAATGAATACTCTTTCATCTTTAAATGATAGTTCTCTTTCAGCGGAGTATTGAAATTCTTTTTCTAGTAATGTGGTATCAAAATCTTTTGGTAATTCCCATTCCATCTGTACAGCTAATTTAATAAGTCTATAATGTGTGAGTGGTTCACCTAGCGCCAATATCTTATCATACCAAAAGCGTGCTTGATCAAAGTCATCAAATCTAGCAGCTCTCAAACACAAAGCTGTTAATGCATGAAATCCCAATGATTCCTTCAGCTCTTGGAATAGAGCTAGTATTATTTCGATTTCTGTTGAATCTGCGTTTTCAAGTTTAGCTAAAATTCTGCTAGCGCTTTCACCAGTAAATCTCTTGAATGTGCAAGTTTGCAATGATCTTTTCAACATGTCCAAAGCCAAATCAACATTTATCTCGAGAACATTTTTAACAAAAAGATTAACTAAAGCTTCATCTAAATTTTGTTTTGAAAATGGATGATCCGGAAAGTCTAACTCTTGAACTTTTGATATATGATCCATTGCTAAATTGAAAAGTTCTCTATAAATATCTTCTTTGGGTAATACAAACGAATGTACAGAAATATAATTCAATACTGCAATATATATCTCAGTTATATTATGCATATCCGGAAAACAATTGGCTTTAAATATATCAGAGATTTCAGACTTGTAAAATTGAGCTAAAACACCATCTAAGTCAACCAGCTTCTTGACATGCCCATCGTGAATCAAATTAATAATACCAAGCTCATTCAATAATATTTCAGATCCTTCAAACATGGATAAGAATTGACTGATCAATATCTTTGGCTCACCAGGAAACTGTTCTCTTATGGTAATAAGTAATTCATTAGATATGAGTTTCTTGAACTGGTCATCAATCCCAACTGTTTTATCATTAAATAGCTCTGCAATCTTCTTCAATATCAACAAAGTTTCATCGAACATCTTTCTTGTTCTGAATGAAACAGCCAATATATGTAGCAGCTTTGGTGTAAGTGTAAGGCCGTGTTGTTTCATCGTTTCCAGTAACTCAATAGCAGAGTTATAATGTTTAAGTTTAACAAGTTGATATGTAATAACTTCATAAAGATTTTGAGTCAATTCACGTGAGTTAACATGGGGAAGTTCTCTAGTCATAGCATATTTAGCCATAAGAAAATCCATATAAAAATCAACCATTTCATTATTGCTTTCTTGAATATATTTTATAACAATAGCTCTAATCATCCCATATGAATAAATTGTTAGGAATTTAGTTCTCAAAAGATTTTTTGTTTCTTCATCTTCCACTGTCCGAAGTGCTTGGAATTGATAAACTTGTTGTTCAGTATTATCCCCATGTAGTAATTCATTTCTTAGTTTTTGTAAATCTGGTGAAGTTATTTGATGTATGTCAAACTCTATCAATTGAACAAAGAAGTTTAAATAATGTTCACGACTTAGGATATTCATTATGGATTTCAAATTCCTGCTTGATATAGTAAGTTCCTGGTATTGATGCACGTCCTTCCTTATGAACTGTTGTTTTATTTTATATGAAACTTTAAGTAGGGATTCCACTCTTTGTATCTTTTCTTCATTCTGGAGATCTGAATTCAGTAAAACCAAGGTTATCTCTTTATTCATAAAAAGTGAATAATATTTTTGATTCATTAACATGTTGAAAGCCAAATTTGAAATATTAGTTAAATTTGATTCAATATACTTTTGCAGCTCTTTATTTTTTCTTAAAATCTTCATTAAATCGTAAAATAAGTCATAAAATTTATCAAAATCATCAAATTGTTCAGATGCTATTTTCAATAGTTCAATCTCTAAAAACCTGACTAGTGTTGGTTTGAATGGGGATTCTTTCTTTTGAAGCAGTTTTGATTTACTGATAATACTTCTTATCTGATCGTAACTAAGTATTTCTCTCTGCAATGAATCTTTTTCTGAAACAAATTGGGTTTGATCCAAAGGTGGAAGAATGGTTGACCTCTGTCTTTTGAGCTCTAATGTGTTCGGTTTTTCATCACTTCCATGTATAAGTCGGAAGCCTCTGGGTATTCTTGGATTTAAAAGTCTTATCCTCGAAAGTTTAGAGGCCAGCATTATCTTGAATTAAGCCTTGAATATATCTGATGATGGATCTATGGAAGACTCAAGCTCATTGATCTATTATTTTTCATCTCATCGACGATGGTTTAAAAATCGTGTGTATTTTTTTTTCGCGGGTATAATCTTCAACATTAGATCAATTGACTACAATAGCTGATTAACAATCCGTAAAAAACAGATTACTCTGGCTTAAGCGGGCCGAGCAATGAATCATTATATTAATATATGCAGTCATTATATCACGTCGTTCTAGTTTTTATGATTTGGAATGGTTTCTATATGCTTTAATCCTATCATTCAAACTTTTCAATTCAGTTTTGTATAAATTTTTCACTAGATTTGTTTTCATCTTCTCTTTGTTTAGTTTGACCAATAACTTTTCAACGTATTTGTACTTTAAGGATACATCATCTATTTTGGAGATCAAAACAGTCTCATCTTTGATTTTTATATCCAAGTTCTCATTTTGGAAATAGTTCAACCCCAACTCTGGATTTTTCTTTATTAACCATAGTCCAGTTTCCCAAACTAAATCTTCATCTTTACTGAAATGTTTGTAAATTAGATCAATCACCAATGTCAATCCATCATCTTTTTTCAAAGCATGCGACGGCTTTTTTCCATCAACCAAATCCTTATATATACCTAGGACCTCTCTATATTTTTCTTGTTTTGTATAAACTTTTGCTAATGCAGTAAACTTCTTATTTGATTTCAATATATCCACTATATCATCCAATGCAACATTTGTATATCTATCAACTATATTCAATATCTTAATATCATCATCTAATGACTCTTTCAAGTCAGCCAATTCTATAGACTTTAAAATATCTTGATTTTCAATAAAAGATTCCTTTTCGATCCATTTATCCAAAAACTTCACAAAAAACTTTCTAAATTTCGTTTCCTTTATACCTTTTCTCAATTCATCAACAACATCTTTAAGACCATTGAAGAGCCATAATGTCCCAAAGACTTCATACTTGAAGATATAAACCAACAACCTAGGATCAATAATACCAGATGTCCAAACTTCAAACGCTTGGTTATATGTTCTATTTTTGAGTAGTGTTAAGGCTATCAATATATTAATATACTCCAGTTCAATAACTCCCAGTTCTGTACTTCCATCTATTGACTTAATTTCATCTTCTAATTGTTGAACGCTTGTAAATTTGATAAGTCTGATTAATCTTGGTTGTGGTAATAATATTTTGATGAAATCAGTACAAAACGTTACCAAAGAAGAGCTTATTGTAGCAGTCTTGGAGGCAAAATCAAATTCTTGAACTTCTTGTTCTTTATTTTGACCAACTATAGGTACACGTTTAATTAAATCTATTAGTTCTGGATGTGGTTCAATAAATGGTGATGTTATATTGCATACTTTAATAGGGTTATTAAACTCAATAGTTTGAACTTCAGTTTGGTCATTTAAGGAATTGATTGATATATTACCATCGAAAGTTGCAATTGTATAAGGATCCACAACACCAATAGATTCAGGATATTTGGAGAACGGTATTGTACCTCTTGAAATGTCACCGTTGACATTGACTACCAAACCCATTGCTGGCTCATCTTGTGACAAACCACATGTCAGCAAGAATTCATCATGTCCAACTGGTAAAATGAATGGCTCTAATTTATCAGTATGCCCACCAGTTTCATCTTGAACTGTTAATATAGGAAATAATGGAATCTTCTGGGTGTTTTCTAAATCAATAAGATCATAGTTTTCTTTTGATGCAACTAATGAATATTCAGATCTTCTTAAACCCTTTTGTGAATCAGGATATGCTATGTCTTTCACTAATCTAAGAGCTTTTGGTGTGACATTTATTATACGTATTCTTTGATTTGAATAAACCGCAACATGAACACCGGTAGCATCGTTTTTTGCAGAATGATCATGGTCCAGACTAATATCATTCACATCTTTAACTCTACCAATATTTGCAGGTGAGAATTCTGGTAATAAAAAGCATGAAAATAAACCACCAGACAACACTAACGCTTTTTCTAACTTCGGTAATAAAAGAATTTTTGTGATTGGTTTTGTTCTTGCTTGATGGAAACTATTTCTTGATACAAGAATATATTCATTTTCAATTTTGAAGAAATGAAGCAATTCACCATGAGATGTACCTATATATATATGATCATCAAGTTTTTCAACATAGGTTGGGAAAGAATGTTCTGATCCTTTGACATCAGGATTATGTAGTGGAATTTCAGTGATTATATCATGAATTGAAAAAGGACCTGGTGATATTCCATTCAATATTGTAGGTTCAAGCTTCTTTGGTGGGGGTTCAACATTTTCTATACCTTTTGGAGCATCAGTAGCCGAGGACAATTCAGTCATGTGTTCTGTTACACTCCTATCTCTCGTTGAGTCACCATTATTTGTTTCATTCGAACCATCTGTTTCTTGTGTTGTATGCTGTATAGTTTCATCATTGGTGTCTGTAGTTTCAAGTTTAGGGGCCTCATACTCTTCATGTTTGTCAGTAGTTGAGTTCTGCTCTGTTGAATTCTGGTTATCCTTAAGTTCGACACCCACACTTTCGTTTGAGGTGATATTATCCGTAGAGTTGATTGTAGTGTTATTTGGATCTTCATTTGTTTGGTAATCATCTTTAAGGTCAGCGTCTATACTCTTGTCTCCATTCCCATTTTTATCAACATCTTCAATAAGTTCAACGGTTCCCTTGGACTTTTCAGTTTGCTCGACTTCATCATTACCACCAAAGTCCTGTGTTTGTGCATCATCGTCTTCATTCAGCGGTACCTGATCTTGTTCTTCATCATTTGTTACCTCTTCTTCCGAAACATGTACATCTTGTTTTTCATCATTATCAGATTCTTGGTCAGTGACATCCTTGGAATCTAACCCAACCTCGGGTTCTTTAAGTAGAGACCTATGATCATTGGGTACTTCCAAATGGTCTGTTGTATCTTGTTGATTATGTTCTTGATCTAGGTCCAGTTGGACATCTCCATTTCCATCACCTTCATTGTGATTCTGGCTGTCTCCTATATCATCTTCCTTCCTCTGTTGTGGTTGTTTGTTCTTGTTTGCCTTGGATCCCTTCTTCTTCTTTGCCATATTTTATGATTATATGGTTTGGTGATCAAGACGAGCAAGTGGGATGTCAATTGGATTTGAATATGGTTGATATGAGCTTCTTTCGATGATTGTTTTGAAACTGGTAAATTATTTTCTAAATTGGCTATACAATCAAAATCTGGCACTTTACGGATTTAGTTACGTACGCTTGGTACACGCACCGCGAAGGGTCTATATGAACAACACTTATACTTAATTCTTTAATTTAAAACATTATGAAATGATTTATTAGTATGAAAATATGTATAAAAGGTGTATACAGACAAGGAGGTTAATTTGTGTGATTTTCTATTATCAGTTCAAGAAAACAACCGACTTAATACCATTAGTAGATCAAACTCATCACCACTATTGTTAATAAAGATAAACCTGATAGAACGGTAGCACCAGAACCTATAGGATTAATCAATCCAGCACCATTGACTGAAGATACTGTAGATTCAGTGGCTGAAACAGCAGCAGTCATTGTCGAAGTTTCAGTGCTATCACTTGCAGTGGAAGCGATTGAACTAACATAATTATCTGGGTAATAATCAGCAACACTAGATGATGTTCCATATGGATTCATATAAACTAATAACCAATCGTTTTCACAGACTGCTGGAGAAGAAGCACCTCTCCAAATTAAAGTATAGTTTTGTGCCTCAGATCCACCTTGACATGCAACAAAAATCTTATGATATTGGAAATATAAACTACCATCTTCAATAGAAAAAACACCGCTTGATGCACCACTATTAGTACCAGCAGAAACCAGACCTGAAGTCTCATCAATTTGTAAGTAGACTGGCGATGAAGAATTACCATCTTGATTTGCTAATTGTCCTGAACTCAAAATTGTAGCATTTCTGAAAGTCTTTGTATCTTTTGGAATTGTTTGTTGATCAACAAAGAAATAAACAGTACCATCTTCTAAATATCTTATTAGCTTTAAATCAATAGTTTCTCCATATTTATCATAATCAACAGGTTTAATAGCCAATGAGCCAAAAGTTTCTGAATCAGCAGCAGAGGTTGAGCATATCAGAAGAGATATTAAGAAAGCTTTGAATAAAGAAATCATTATATTGATGCAAGGTTTAATATGGGATCCAAGTTGTTCAATTTGATAATTGAGATCCAACTAAAGAAAACATTTTCATGGATGATTTAATCCTCTTATATTATATTTGCATTCTCATGAAAATTTATTTAAATTATCAAGGGATTTTGTATCGGTGAATAATGGAGTTATCGTTCTTGGGTGAATTTTAGTGTGACCGTCTTGACTCTTTAGCTTAAATTCCAAGACACCGAACGGGATATAATGGCTGCATGAAATCCATAAGAAGCATTGGTTTGGGCTAGTCCCATATCCTCATGGGAAACTAAAAGTTGGAATGTTGTTTCTTGATTTATGGAAAGCTGATAAACGATACAAAAGAGAAGAACAAAATGTTGATTACGATTACATAATGGTGCCAAAACTTAGAATATTTATTATAACCAGCAGCCAACAATAAATTCGAGAAAGCAATTACAAAGCCAAAAGTTAACTCGGAGTTTTATAATCCAATCTTCAAACATTCATAAATATCTTCAATTACTGTTAGTTTATATGTTAAACAGATCAATAACAGGTAGACTATTAAGTAACAAGTCAGTCTTCAAATCAATAATACAATCAAGAAAAATGCACGTTCAATATATCAAAATGAGATGGGGAACTGGTGATAACTATTCCTATCTTTTAACGGATGATAGTACCACAGATTCATGGATCATTGATCCAGCTGAACCAGTTGAGTGAGTATTGATATATTTCTCAAATCAATTGTACCAAGTGATTTCCTAACATGTTATAGAGTTTTATCTGAATTAGAAAAAGCTGGTGTTAATCTAAAAGCAATAGTTAATACTCATCATCATTATGACCATTCAGGTGGTAATCAAGAATTATACAACAAATACAAATTACCTGTCATTGCCGGTAAAGATTCTCCCCTAGTTTCATATGTTCCAAAAGATGGTGAAGTTTTGAAATTAGGTTCATCAATTGAAATTAAAGCTATTCATACACCATGTCATACTCAAGATTCTATATGTTATTATGTAACAGATTTCAAAAATCCACAACAAAGATTTGTATTCACAGGTGATACATTATTTACTGCCGGTTGTGGTAGATTTTTTGAAGGTACAGGTGAAGAAATGGATACAGCTTTGAATTTCAAACTAGCTAAATTGCCAAAAGATACAGTAGTTTTCCCAGGTCATGAATATACTAAAGGAAATGTCAAATTTGCTAAAACACTTTTACAAAACAATGCCATTCAACAATTGGAAAAATTTGTCAATGAAAATGAAGTTACCACTGGTCAATTTTCAATTGGTGATGAATTAGAATTTAATCCATTTATGAGATTAGATGATGAATCAATTACTTCAAAATTGAACTTAACTTCAAGAAGTGATGTCATGGACAAGCTAAGAGAATTGAAGAACAAGTCATGATACATATAAAGTTTATTTATTTAATCAATACATGGTTTTCAATTAACATTCTAATGTATTAGCTAATAGCTATATAATATAATGATTTCACGCCCATTTCAATGGGTAGTCTGAAGGGGCTTCAAAATTAAGCAGATGATATTTTGATTAGAATTGAGGAGGAAAGATGAATCACCAAGGATTTGAAATTAATAGAATAAACAATTAACTCACAGTCCAATCACATGTTCTTCATGGCTACGTTGGGAACTCTGCAGCAACCTTCCCACAATAATACTGAATATGAGATGTTGATGCCTTAAACTCTGTTCAGCTTTCCAATGATCTAAAATATGGGACTCCATAAGGTACAGGATTTAGTCCAGATGATTAAAAAGAGATTCATAAAGGTTTAAATGAGACCGGTACTAGGTGATGAAGGTTTAAAAGCTGTCGGTGGAATTTGTGGAGATTTTGTGATGAATATTCTTTACTTGGTGAAAATGGTAAGATTTGTGTTAGTGAAGCTGTAATATTGAAATATAGAGACAATCAATTAGATTTGGTTATGTTAGCTTAGTAGTACATCAAGTAAATTGCTCTTACGGGTATTCAGATTAACGATTTAACCATTAAAAAAATTAAAGCATTCCGTCAACTTTAGAATACAATCGAGAACTTGTTGGTAACATCTATTCAACTTGATGGTGATAATCAACTCATTTATCCAGTACAGGTTCTACAAAACTCAATGGAACAACATCAACCAACAAAACATTTGATTTCAAAGCCCTAAGAATCAAAGCATCATTTTTATGATCAATTGACCTGCTGAATATTTTCAATTCTCGTAAAAGCTTATCAGATCATTGGTTTTTGTAGTTTATCTTTCAACTTGAAGATTCTTTTTTTTGATCAATACATTCTTTTTTTTTTTCACTAGTGTGTATTTGTATACATGATTATGTAATTATCTTATATAAGAATTGTTGAAGACACTCTATGGAACCTTTATATGGTTCTTAAACTATAACTTCATTCAATTGAAACATTTTTATGACCGCGAAGCTGGATATGGGGATAATGGTCCTTACTGGGTCGGAATTTAAATTAGTGAACCAAATGTAAATATACCACATTGCAATGTCAGACACTGCTTTAGGAACCTGATCAAGCGAAAATTACGATACATATATAAAACAATTCCAACCAACATCACCTAATGGGATACAAAGACTTAAAAATGATAAAACACAAACAAATGACAAAACAAAATACACGTGACCCCATTTCCGAGGTTTTCGCGAATTTTATGTAAGCACTATGG